>NC_091297.1:34741338-34761338 GCF_038502225.1 Cherax quadricarinatus | reverse complement strand
CTATGGCTAAGACAAGACAAGCCTCCAACTTCACGTTCCACTAACTGTCAGTCTTCGTTTAGATTTTTCCCTCATGTGTACGAGGGCACTTTTTCTTTCCTTTCCTTTCAAATCATATTCGTTTGCTGCTGAACTAAGGACTACCAGGAGGCAGTGAGCCAGTGACTGACAGTTTTCAGGTGACAAACTGTTGCGTCAGGCTGACCGCTGCGACTCACAGTAAAGCAGCACATATGATCCACATCCTGGCGCAACAGTTACACGGCAGCAGCAGCACGTCGGCTCAGCCGTGCCTTACAGAGTTTTACTTTGCAAAAGTATTTCACATCGACTAACATAAATATGTTTGCTTTCAGACTAATGTCTCTCATTAAATTGCTTCTTGTAATCCTTATGGTCTCAGCTGAGCGTTCAATTACATTTGCCAAGACACAGGAGCAATTACCTTGCGAGAGTTAGCGAGGTGGCCATAAATAAGGAGATGGAAGGGGCAGCCGGAGGCGAGTCTGGCCACGTCACTCCTCTTGCACTACATCGTTCACTTAGTAATTATTCAGCAAGATTCAGGAAGGAAGGTAGGTGTGATGGAAGACCCATAGGGAGCCCTATATCAGACCACAGGGCCACAACACCTCGCCTTACTCTAATAATCTTCACTCAAGTGATCTGCCTCACCTGTGTGTTTATGTTAGACAGATGCTTTCCTACCCCTGGCACCGTGGCCAGTCTCACCGTACAGGCACCCGGCATTAAAGGGACCACCATTGTAAGCATCTTCCTCAGAAATTATCATCGTCCTGATAATTTCCTGCTGGGTCCGGAGGAGACTAATGTTGCCTTTGTACCGAGCAAAACCACAAACTCCAGCTGGCGTATTGTCTATATACTGAGCCCCAGGCACAAGTTCCAGCTGACGTATTGCCTGTATCCTGAACCTAAGGCACAAGCTGCAAGTGAAGTGTTGCCTGTGTACTGAGCCTTAGGTACAGGCTCCAGCTGTCGCGTGCACCACTTTGCTAAAAAAAACTCACTCTTACCGTGACTTCGCTCTGCTGACCGTGGTTCCAGCGAGCAACAGTAGCAAGCTAGCCAGAACATGTGACAGGTGTTTCAAGGTCACACAGCTGGTACAGTCACAAGTGCACACACATTAATCACGCACCTAGTATCCACTCACGACACCTGTATCACTGTCTACTGAACATTTTTTCTCATTATCATGCACTGCTAGGTATTACATCAATTGATAGCGTGGATTTCTGAGGGTGACGAGCTTATCCAGGTGTGTGTTGGAACGCGTTTCGGCACCCAGGAACACTGCACACCGAGGTGTTGCTGCTAGAACACTGTGCACCGAGGTGTTGCTTCTGGAACACTGTGCACCGAGGTGTTGCAGCTGGAACACTGCACACGGAGCTGGTGGAGGTGATCGGGCGCGGCTACCGGAGCCCAGAGCGGCGTGTGTGTGAGGCGCGGGTTCCAATCGGCAGCTGACGGGTCCCTCTGGTCGTGGACCTAGTCAGGAGAGGGTGGCACACGCGCCCTCCCTCCCTCTTTCTAGCCCTCCCTCCCTTCCTCCCTCCCTCCCTCCCTCTCTCCCCCAAGCTCTTCCTCCCTCCTTTCAGCCCTCCCTTCGGCCAATCCCTCCCACCATTCACGGTCCTCCCTCCTTGGCAGTCCTACCCACGGAGCCATTCCCTCCCTCCTCCCAGAAACTCCCTTCCCATGACTCCCTCCCGCCCTTCTTGTTATTCCCTCCCTCCTCCCACCCGACTCCCTACCTCCTCCCTCCCTCCTCCCTCCCTCCTCCCTCCCTCCTCCCTCCCTCCTCCCTCACCTCCTCAGATCCTTATGGTCGATGAAGTTACCTAATTAATAGTGGGCTTCATTTCGTGTGTATGATACGTTAGTAGGTACACGATGGAACCTACCTCCATGACACCTGCTGTTGATGGTGATGGTAATGATAATGATAATGATGATGATGATGATGGAGACAGTGATAATGATGCTGGTGATAATGATAATGGCGATGATAGTGATGATGGTCATGATGAAAGTGATGGTGATAATGATGATTATGGTGATGATGTAACCTCCCACTATGACATCAGCTGCTGATAGTGATGATAGTGATGGTATTGATGTTGCTGTTAATGTTACTATTTCTGTTCATGTTGCCATTGATGATGATGTTGTTATTGAGGTTCTTGTTATTTTTGCTGTTGATGTTACTGTTTCTGTTGATATTAATGTTGATGTTACTGTTCCTGTTGTTGTTTCTGTTGATATTGCTGCTGATGTTCATGTTGATATTATCGTTGATGCTGCTGTTGATGTTGATATTATCGTTGATGCTGCTGTTGATGTTGATATTGTCGTTGATGCTGCTGTTGATGTTGATATTATCGTTGATGATGCTGTTGATGTTGATGCTACAGTCGGTGTTGCAGTTTGACCAACTCAGTCATCAGCTGAGACAGAAGCAGTAGAGTATCTTTACGCAGTGAAGATTTCAATAAGTCTAATAAAGCTAACTTTAGTGAACATAGCTTTCACACTAGAACTATCACAGCTAATATTGTCACATTAGTGAACATAGCTTTCCCATCTAAGGCAACAAAGTTACACAAATAACCCGCACATAAAAGAGAGAAGCTTACGACGACGTTTCGGTCCGACTTGGACCATTTACAAAGTAACTTTGTAAATGGTCCAAGTCGGACCGAAACGTCGTCGTAAGCTTCTCTCTTTCATGTGCGGGTTATTTGTGCATCGTTCCAGTCACGGTATTATGCCTTTTTTGTTATTTAACAAAGTTACTACTGTCACGTAAATGATAGTAATAAATCTTTATTTGTGCGAGCAAACAGATAATGTTGATATATGGGTAGATAAATGAGTACAATAATAGGCACAAAATAAAGCCAGTAATTCTGCAAAATATTTCTGCAACTAATCGTAAGCTTAACAAACTGCATAATAACTAGATATGACGTTGTGAAGGTCTTTTTCTGTAGTTAAATATAATTATACCTTCAACATGAAGGGAAGTTGGTAATGATAAACTGGTTAATTATAAGACATTTACATGTTATTTAAACAGGTTCAGTGATCATCAGTTTTATGTTGTGATTGAATAAAGACATTGAAATTACGACTAATTATTACAATATTAATCTAGTGGGAGAATATAATGTGTATTGTTAATTACACAAGAGAACTAAAGGAAAGTTGGAAGAAGAACAGGTATATAAGTCGATGAGAACAGGTAGTTTCTAACAAGCAAATTGCTGTCTGGATTACATTAGGGAGATAAGATGCTTTTAACAATAACTTTGAAGCGACTGACAGACTTTTAGAGACTTCTGGCAGGAAGTTTCAGATTTTTAGGGCCTTTTATGCGCACTGAGTTTTTATACAGGTTGACATGGACTCGCAGATATCGAAGAGATTTTTGTGTCTTGTATTGTGTCCGTGAGTTCTGTTCCAGCTATCAAGAAAAGAGTTACAGAGGAAGGTTTACATTGGAAATGATTGCTATATATATATATATATATATATATATATATATATATATATATATATATATATATATATATATATATATATATATATACTGAAGAGTGGGGAAGTGTGTTGTCTGGCACTGGATTGAGTAATCACTCGTACAGCGGCTTTTTGTTGAGTTATTATTGGTTTTAGGTGATATAAGGTAGTAGATCCCGAGGCACTAATACCATAGGTGAGGTAGGGATAGATCAGTGAGTAGTACAACGTAAGTAGTGTTGTTTGAGGTACACAGTAACGTATTATGGAGAGGATGCTAACTGTTATGTACTGGATGTGGATATTAAAACCTCAAGTTGCAGTTAAGGTGAAGACTTAAGAATTTTCTCTCATTTTATCTTTCAATGGGAGAATCGTTCATTATTATATTTAGTTGGACATTTGTAGCTCTGCTTCCAAACAACGTGAAGAATAATTTGTCAGTATAAAGAGTGAGTTTACTGGTTGTCATCCCGGTAGATAGTTTCAGGAGGTCCTCATTAGCAGCGCTGTTGAGAGAAGTTAACTGCAAGATGACAACAGTTGTGTCGCCTGTAAACGCGACTAGTTCAAGGAAACAGGATACATTGGCCAGTGAACACATCTTTCTCACCAATGTTAACAAAGTTACTGCTGACCTGTTTGTCTCTCAGGATACAAACACATTATGGTGTTTGTCTCTCAGGATACAAACACATTATGGTGTTTGTCTGTCTGGATACATACACATCATGGTGATTGTCTATCAGGATACATAAACATCATGGTGTTTGTCTCTCATGATACATGCACATCATGATGTTTGTCTCTCAGGATACATACACATCATGGTGCATGTATCCTGTGCTGGACTGCCTGGTTCATGAGTCTTCATAGAGCAGTACACAAAAGGTAATAGATCTAACTCGTACAAATTACTAATATCGTTGACGTACAGGAATGGTAATGAGTTGACGTACAGGTATGGTAATGAGTTGACGAGCAGGTATGGTAATGAGTTGACGTACAGGTATGGTAATGAGTTGACGAGCAGGTATGGTAATGAGTTGACGTACAGGTATGGTAATGAGTTGACGAGCAGGTATGGTAATGAGTTGACGTACAGGTATGGTAATGAGTTGACGAGCAGGTACGGTAATGAGTTGACGTACAGGTATGGTAATGAGTTGACGAGCAGGTATGGTAATGAGTTGACGTACAGGTATGGTAATGAGTTGACGTACAGGTATGGTAATGAGTTGACGAGCAGGTATGGTAATGAGTTGACGTACAGGTATGGTAATGAGTTGAGGAGCAGGTATGGTAATGAGTTGACGTACAGGTATGGTAATGAGTTGACGAGCAGGTATGGTAATGAGTTGACGTACAGGTATGGTAATGAGTTGACGAGCAGGTATGGTAATGAGTTGACGTACAGGTATGCTAATGAGTTGACGAGCAGGTATGGTAATGAGTTGACGAGCAGGTATGGTAATGAGTTGACGTACAGGTATGGTAATGAGTTGACGTACAGGTATGGTAATGAGTTGACGAGCAGGTATGGTAATGAGTTGACGAGCAGGTATGGTAATGAGTTGACGAGCAGGTATGGTAATGAGTTGACGTACAGATATGGTAATGAGTTGACGTACAGGTACGGTAAGGAGTTGACGTACAGGTATGGTAATGAGTTGACGTACAGGTATGGTAATGAGTTGACGTACAGGTATGGTAATGAGTTGACGTACAGGTATGGTAATGAGTTGACGAGCAGGTATGGCAATGAGTTGACGAGAAGGCATTGTAATGACTTGACGAACAGGTATGGCAATGAGTTGACGTACAGGTATGGTAGTGAGTTGACGAGCAGGTATGGTAATGAGTTGACTAGCAGGTATGGTAATGAGTTGACGTACAGGTATGGTAAAGAGTTGACGAGCAGGTATGGTAATGAGTTGACGAGAAGGTATTGTAATGAGTTGACGAACAGGTATGGCAATGAGTTGATGTACAGGTATGGTAGTGGGTTGACGAGCAGGTTAGTAATGAGTTGACGTACAGGTATGGTAATGGGTTGACGAGCAGTTATTGTAATGGGATGACGTACAGGTATGGTAATGAGTTAACTACCAGGTATGGTAATGAGGTGACGAGCAGGTATGGTAATGGGTTGAGGAGCAGGTATGGTAATGAGTTGACGAGCAGGTATGGTAATGAGTTGACGAGCAGGTATGGTAATGAGTTAACGTACAGATATGGTAAAGAGTTGACGAGCAGGTATGGAAACGAGTTGACATACAGGTATGGTAATGAGTTGATGTACAGGTACGGTAATGGGTTGACGAGCAGGTATGGTAATGACTTGACGAACAGGTATGGTAATGGGTTGGCTAGCAGGTATGGAAATGAGTTGAAGTATAGGTATGGTAATGAGTTGACAAGCAGGTATGATAATGGGTTGACGAGCAGGTATGGTAATGAGTTGACGAGCAGGTATGGTAATTAGTTAATGTACGGGTATGGTAATGAGTTGACGAGCAGGTATGGTAATGAGTTGACGAGCAGGTATGGTAATGAGCTGACGTACAGGTATGGTAGTGGGTTGACGAGCAGGTTAGTTATGAGTTGACGTACAGGTATGGTAATGGGTTGACGAGCAGTTATTGTAATGGGTTGACGTACAGGTATGGTAATGAGTTGACTACCAAGTATGGTAATGAGTTGACGAGCACGTATGGTAATGAGTTGACGAGCAGGTATGGTAACGGATTGACGAGCAGGTAGGGTAATGGATTGACGAGCAGGTATGGTAATGAGCTGACGTACAGGTTTGGTAATGAGTTGACGTACAGGTATGGTAATGATTTGACGAGCAGGTATGGTAATGAGTTGATGTACAGGTATGGTAATGGGCTGACGAGCAGGTATGGTAATGAGTTGACGTACAGGTATGGTAATGGGTTGACGAGCAGGTATGGTAATGAATTGACGTACAGGTATGGTAATGAGTTGACAAGCAGGTATGGCAATGGGTTGACGAGCAGGAATGGTAATGAGTTGATGTACAGGTATGGTAATGGGTTGACGAGCAGTTATGGTAATGAGTTGACGAGCAGGTATGGTAATGGGTTGACGAGCAGGTATGGTAATGAATTGACGTACAGGTATGGTAATGCGTTGACCTACAGGTATGGTAATGGGCTGACGAGCAGGTATGGTAATGAGTTGACGTACAGGTATGGTAATGAGTTGACGATCAGGTATGGTAATGAGTTGACGAGCAGGTATGGTAATGAGTTGACGTACAGGTATGGTAATGAGTTGACGAGCAGGGTTTGTAATGAGTTGACGAGCAGGTATGGTAATGAGTTGACGAGCAGGTATGGTAATGGGTTGGCGTACAGGTATGGTAATGAGTTGACGAGCAGGTATGGTAATGAGTTGACGAGCAGGTATGGCGATGAGTTGACGTACAGGTATGGTAATGAGTTTACGAGCAGGTATGGTAATGAGTTGACGAGCAGGTATGGTGATGAGTTGACGAGCAGGTATGGTGATGAGTTGACGAGCAGGTATGGTAATGAGTTGACGAGCAGGTATGGTGATGAGTTGACGAGCAGGTATGGTGATGAGTTGACGAGCAGGTATGGTGATGAGTTGACGAGCAGGTATGGTAATGAGTTGACGGACAGGTATGGTAATGGTATGACGAGCAGGTACAGTAATGAGTTGACGAGCAGGTATGGTAATGAGTTGACGAACAGGTATGGTAATGAGTTGACGTACAGGTATGGTAATGGGTTGACGAGCAGGTATGGTAATGAGTTGACGAGCAGGTATGGTAATGGGTTGACGAGCAGGTATGGTAATGAGTTGACGTACAGGTATGGTAATGGGTTGACGAGCAGGTACAGTAATGAATTGACGAGCAGGTATGGTAATGGGTTGACGCTGCAGGTACAGTAATGAGTTGACGAGCAGGTATGGTAATGGGTTGACGAGCAGGTACAGTAATGAGTTGACGAGCAGGTATGGTAATGGGTTGACGAGCAGGTATGGTAATCAGTTGACGAGCAGGTATGGTAATGGGTTGACGAGCAGGTATGGTAATGAGTTGACGAGTAGGTATGGTAATATGTTGAAGAGCAGGTATGGTAAAGAGTTGACGAGCAGGTATGGTAATGAGTTGACGAGAAGGTATTGTAATGAGTTGACGAACAGGTATGGCAATGAGTTGATGTACAGGTATGGTAGTGGGTTGACGAGCAGGTTAGTAATGAGTTGACGTACAGGTATGGTAATGGGTTGACGAGCAGTTATTGTAATGGGATGACGTACAGGTATGGTAATGAGTTGACTACCAGGTATGGTAATGAGTTGACGAGCAGGTATGGTAACGGATTGACGAGCAGGTAGGGTAATGAATTGACGAGCAGGTATGGTATTGGGTTGACGTACATGTATGGAAATGAGTTAACGTACAGGTATGGTAATGAGGTGACGAGCAGGTATGGTAATGGGTTGAGGAGCAGGTATGGTAATGAGTTGACGAGCAGGTATGGTAATGAGTTGACGAGCAGGTATGGTAATGAGTTAACGTACAGATATGGTAAAGAGTTGACGAGCAGGTATGGAAACGAGTTGACATACAGGTATGGTAATGAGTTGATGTACAGGTACGGTAATGGGTTGACGAGCAGGTATGGTAATGACTTGACGAACAGGTATGGTAATGGGTTGGCTAGCAGGTATGGAAATGAGTTGAAGTATAGGTATGGTAATGAGTTGACAAGCAGGTATGGTAATGGGTTGACGAGCAGGTATGGTAATGAGTTGACGAGCAGGTATGGTAATTAGTTAATGTACGGGTATGGTAATGAGTTGACGAGCAGGTATGGTAATGAGTTGACGAGCAGGTATGGTAATGAGTTGACGTACAGGTATGGTAGTGGGTTGACGAGCAGGTTAGTAATGAGTTGACGTACAGGTATGGTAATGGGTTGACGAGCAGTTATTGTAATGGGTTGACGTACAGGTATGGTAATGAGTTGACTACCAAGTATGGTAATGAGTTGACGAGCACGTATGGTGATGAGTTGACGAGCAGGTATGGTAACGGATTGACGAGCAGGTAGGGTAATGGATTGACGAGCAGGTATGGTAATGAGCTGACGTACAGGTTTGGTAATGAGTTGACGTACAGGTATGGTAATGATTTGACGAGCAGGTATGGTAATGAGTTGATGTACAGGTATGGTAATGGGCTGACGAGCAGGTATGGTAATGAATTGACGTACAGGTATGGTAATGGGTTGACGAGCAGGTATGGTATGGCAATATGGGTTGACGAGCAGGAATGGTAATGAGTTGATGTACAGGTATGGTAATGGGTTGACGAGCAGTTATGGTAATGAGTTGACGAGCAGGTATGGTAATGGGTTGACGAGCAGGTATGGTAATGAATTGACGTACAGGTATGGTAATGCGTTGACCTACAGGTATGGTAATGGGCTGACGAGCAGGTATGGTAATGAGTTGACGTACAGGTATGGTAATGAGTTGACGATCAGGTATGGTAATGAGTTGACGAGCAGGTATGGTAATGAGTTGACGTACAGGTATGGTAATGAGTTGACGAGCAGGTTTTGTAATGAGTTGACGAGCAGGTATGGTAATGAGTTGACGAGCAGGTATGGTAATGGGTTGGCGTACAGGTATGGTAATGAGTTGACGAGCAGGTATGGTAATGAGTTGACGAGCAGGTATGGCGATGAGTTGACGTACAGGTATGGTAATGAGTTTACGAGCAGGTATGGTAATGAGTTGACGAGCAGGTATGGTGATGAGTTGACGAGCAGGTATGGTGATGAGTTGACGAGCAGGTATGGTGATGAGTTGACGAGCAGGTATGGTAATGAGTTGACGAGCAGGTATGGTGATGAGTTGACGAGCAGGTATGGTGATGAGTTGACGAGCAGGTATGGTGATGAGTTGACGAGCAGGTATGGTAATGAGTTGACGGACAGGTATGGTAATGGTATGACGAGCAGGTACAGTAATGAGTTGACGAGCAGGTATGGTAATGAGTTGACGAACAGGTATGGTAATGAGTTGACGTACAGGTATGGTAATGGGTTGACGAGCAGGTATGGTAATGAGTTGACGAGCAGGTGTGGTAATGGGTTGACGAGCAGGTATGGTAATGAGTTGACGTACAGGTATGGTAATGGGTTGACGAGCAGGTACAGTAATGAATTGACGAGCAGGTATGGTAATGGGTTGACGATGCAGGTACAGTAATGAGTTGACGAGCAGGTATGGTAATGGGTTGACGAGCAGGTACAGTAATGAGTTGACGAGCAGGTATGGTAATGGGTTGACGAGCAGGTATGGTAATCAGTTGACGAGCAGGTATGGTAATGGGTTGACGAGCAGGTATGGTAATGAGTTGACGAGTAGGTATGGTAATATGTTGAAGAGCAGGTATGGTAATGAGTTGACGAGCAGGTATGGTAATGAGTTGACGTACAGGTATTGTAATGAGTTGACGTACAGGTATGGTAAAGAGTTGACGTACAGGTATGGTAATGGGTTGACGAGCAGGTATGGTAATGAGCTGACGTACAGGTATGGTAAAGAGTTGACGTACAGGTATAGTAATGGGTTGATGAGCAGGTATGGTAATGATTTGACGTACAGGTATGATAATGATTTGACGAGCAGGTATGGTAATGGATTGACGATCAGGTATGGTAATGAGTTGACAAGCAGGTATGGTAATGGGTTGACGAGTAGGCATGGTAATGAGTTGACGAGCAGGTATGATAATGGGTTGATGAACAGGTATGGTAATGAGTTGACGAGCAGGTATGGTAATGAGTTGACGTACAGATATGGTAATGAGTTGACGAGCAGGTATGGTAATGAGTTGACGAGCAGGTATGGTAATGAGCTGACGTACAGGTATGGTAATGGGTTGACGAGCAGGTATGGTAATGAGTTGATGAGCAGGTATGGTATTGAGTTGACGTACATGTATGGTAATGAGTTGACGAGCAGGTATGGTAGTGAATTGACGAGCAGGTATGGTAATGAGTTGACGTACAGGTATGGTAATGGGTTCACGATCAGGTATGATAATGAGTTGACGTGCAGGTATGGTAATGGGTTGAAGAGCAGGTAGGGTAATGAGTTGACGTACAGGTATGGTAATGGGTTGACGAGCAGGTATGGTAATGAGTTGACCAGCAGGTATGGTAATGAGTTGACGTACAGGTATGGTAATGGGTTCACGAGCATGTATGGTAAGGAGTTGACGTTCAGGTATGGTAATGACACCGACATAAAGATGGTAATGACAGTGAAGTACAGATATGGTAATGATATTGACGCACCAGGTATGGTAATGAGTGTGGCGTTCAGGTATGGTAATGACTCTGACGTACAGGTATGGTAATGGCACTGAAATACCTGGTTGATCTGACCCTGACCCACCACAGACACAGACACAGACCGGACCGGCGGGGAAGGGGCGTTGATCTCCGAAACCCTCTCCAGGTATACCCCAGGTATACAGGTATACCCCAGGTATACCCCAGGTATACAGGTATAGTAATTGCACTGGTGTGACTGAAAGTTATTTCTAACCATCATAAATATTCCCATCATGACTGAGGCAGACACATTCCCATCATGACTGAGGCAGACACATTCCCATCATGACTGAGGAAGACACATTCCAGTCATGACTGAGGCAGATACATTCCCATCATGACTGAGCAGATTCATTCCCATCATGACTGAGGCAGATTCATTCCCATCATGACTAATCAGACACATTCCCATCATGACTGAGGCAGACACATTCCCATCATGACTAATCAGACACATTCCCACCATGATTGAGGCAGACACATTCCAGTTTTAAATGAGGCAGACGCATTCCCATCATGACTAATCAGACACATTCCCATCATGACTGAGGCAGACACATTCCCATCATGACTAATCAGACACATTCCCATCATGACTGAGGCAGACACATTCCCATCATGACTAATCAGACACATTCCCATCATGACTGAGGCAGACACATTCCCATCATGACTGAGGAAGACACATTCCAATCATGACTGAGGCAGACACATTCCCATCATGACTGAGTAGATTCATTTCCATCATCACTGAGGCAGATTCATTCCCATCATGACTAATCAGACACATTCCCATAATGACTGAGGCAGACACATTCCAGTTTTAAATGAGGCAGACACATTCCCATCATGACTGAGACAGACACATTCCCATCATGACTGAGGCAGACGCATTCCCATCATGACTGGGGCAGACGCATTCCCATCATGACTGAGGCAGACACATTCCCATCATGACTGAGGCAGACACATTCCCATCATGACTGAGGCAGACACATTCCCATCATGACTGAGGCAGACACATTCCCATCATGACTGAGGCAGACACATTCCCATCATGACTGAGGCAGACACATTCCCATCATGACTGAGGCAGACACATTCCCATCATGACTGAGACAGACACATTCCCATCATGACTGAGGCAGACACATTCCCATCATGGCTGAGGCAGACACATTCCCATCATGACTGAGGCAGACACATTCCCATCATGGCTGAGGCAGACACATTCCCATCATGACTGAGGCAGACACATTCCTATCATGACTGAGGCAGACACATTCCTATCATGACTGAGGCAGACACATTCCCATCATGGCTGAGGCAGACACATTCCCATCATGACTGAGGCAGACACATTCCCATCATGACTGAGGCAGACACATTCCCATCATGACTGAGTAGATTCATTTCCATCATCACTGAGGCAGATTCATTCCCATCATGACTAATCAGACACATTCCCATCATGACTGAGGCAGACACATTCCAGTTTTAAATGAGGCAGACACATTCCCATCATGACTGTGGCAGACGCATTCCCATCATGACTGGGGCAGACGCATTCCCATCATGACTGAGGCAGACACATTCCCATCATGACTGAGGCAGACACATTCCCATCATGACTGAGGCAGACACATTCCCATCATGACTGAGACAGACACATTCCCATCATGACTGGAGCAGACACATTCCCATCATGACTGAGACAGACACATTCCCATCATGACTGAGACAGACACATTCCCATCATGACTGAGGCAGACACATTCCCATCATGACTGGAGCAGACACATTCCCATCATGACTGAGACAGACACATTCCCATCATGACTGAGGCAGACACATTCCCATCATGACTGAGGCAGACACATTCCCATCATGACTGGAGCAGACACATTCCCATCATGACTGAGACAGACACATTCCCATCATGATTGAGACAGACACATTCCCATTATGACTGAGGCAGACACATTCCCCTCATGACTGAGGCAGACACATTCCCATCATGACTGAGGCAGACACATTCCCATCATGACTGAGGCAGACACATTCCCATCATGACTGAGGCAGACACATTCCCATCATGACTGAGGCAGACACATTCCCATCATGACTGAGGCAGACACATTCCCATCATGACTGAGGCAGACACATTCCCATCATGACTGAGGCAGACACATTCCCATCATGACTGGAGCAGACACATTCCCATCATGACTGAGACAGACACATTCCCATCATGACTGAGGCAGACACATTCCCATCATGACTGAGGCAGACACATTCCCATCATGACTGAGGCAGACACATTCCCATCATGACTGGAGCAGACACATTCCCATCATGACTGAGACAGACACATTCCCATCATGACTGAGACAGACACATTCCCATTATGACTGAGGCAGACACATTCCCATCATGACTGAGGCAGACACATTCCCATCATGACTGAGGCAGACACATTCCCATCATGACTGAGGCAGACACATTCCCATCATGACTGAGGCAGACACATTCCCATCATGACTGAGGCAGACACATTCCCATCATGACTGAGGCAGACACATTCCCATCATGACTGAGGCAGACACATTCCCATCATGACTGAGGCAGACACATTCCCATCATGACTGAGGCAGACACATTCCCATCATGACTGAGGCAGACACATTCCCATCATGACTGAGGCAGACACATTCCCATCATGACTGAGGCAGACACATTCCCATCATGACTGAGGCAGACACATTCCCATCATGACTGGAGCAGACACATTCCCATCATGACTGAGACAGACACATTCCCATCATGACTGAAACAGACACATTCCCATTATGACTGAGGCAGACACATTCCCATCATGACTGAGGCAGACACATTCCCATCATGACTGAGGCAGACACATTCCCATCATGACTGAGGCAGACACATTCCCATCATGACTGAGGCAGACACATTCCCATCATGACTGAGGCAGACACATTCCCATCATGACTGAGACAGACACATTCCCATCATGACTGAGGCAGACACATTCCCATCATGACTGAGGCAGACACATTCCCATCATGACTGAGGCAGACACATTCCCATCATGACTGAGGCAGACACATTCCCATCATGACTGAGGCAGACACATTCCCATCATGACTGAGGCAGACACATTCCCATCATGACTGAGACAGACACATTCCCATCATGACTGAGACAGACACATTCCCATCATGACTGAGGCAGACACATTCCCATCATGACTGAGACAGACACATTCCCATCATGACTGAGGCAGACACATTCCCATCATGACTGAGGCAGACACATTCCCATCATGACTGAGGCAGACACATTCCCATCATGACTGAGGCAGACACATTCCCATCATGACTGAGGCAGACACATTCCCATCATGACTGAGGCAGACACATTCCCATCATGACTGAGGCAGACACATTCCCATCATGACTGAGGCAGACACATTCCCATCATGACTGAGGCAGACACATTCCCATCATGACTGAGGCAGACACATTCCCATCATGACTGAGACAGACACATTCCCATCATGACTGAGGCAGACACATTCCCATCATGACTGAGACAGACACATTCCCATCATGACTGAGGCAGACACATTCCCATCATGACTGAGGCAGACACATTCCCATCATGACTGAGGCAGACACATTCCCATCATGACTGAGGCAGACACATTCCCATCATGACTGAGGCAGACACATTCCCATCATGACTGAGACAGACACATTCCCATCATGACTGAGACAGACACATTCCCATCATGACTGAGGCAGACACATTCCCATCATGACTGAGGCAGACACATTCCCATCATGACTGAGGCAGACACATTCCCATCATGACTGAGGCAGACACATTCCCATCATGACTGAGGCAGACACATTCCCATCATGACTGAGGCAGACACATTCCCATCATGACTGAGGCAGACACATTCCCATCATGACTGAGGCAGACACATTCCCATCATGACTGAGGCAGACACATTCCCATCATGACTGAGGCAGACACATTCCCATCATGACTGAGGCAGACACATTCCCATCATGACTGAGGCAGACACATTCCCATCATGACTGAGGCAGACACATTCCCATCATGACTGAGGCAGACACATTCCCATCATGACTGAGGCAGACACATTCCCATCATGACTGAGGCAGACACATTCCCATCATGACTGAGGCAGACACATTCCCATCATGACTGAGACAGACACATTCCCATCATGACTGAGGCAGACACATTCCCATCATGACTGAGGCAGACACATTCCCATCATGACTGAGGCAGACACATTCCCATCATGACTGAGGCAGACACATTCCCATCATGACTGAGGCAGACACATTCCCATCATGACTGAGACAGACACATTCCCATCATGACTGAGACAGACACATTCCCATCATGACTGAGGCAGACACATTCCCATCATGACTGAGACAGACACATTCCCATCATGACTGAGGCAGACACATTCCCATCATGACTGAGGCAGACACATTCCCATCATGACTGAGGCAGACACATTCCCATCATGACTGAGGCAGACACATTCCCATCATGACTGAGGCAGACACATTCCCATCATGACTGAGGCAGACACATTCCCATCATGACTGAGGCAGACACATTCCCATCATGACTGAGGCAGACACATTCCCATCATGACTGAGGCAGACACATTCCCATCATGACTGAGGCAGACACATTCCCATCATGACTGAGACAGACACATTCCCATCATGACTGAGACAGACACATTCCCATCATGACTGAGGCAGACACATTCCCATCATGACTGAGGCAGACACATTCCCATCATGACTGAGACAGACACATTCCCATCATGACTGAGACAGACACATTCCCATCATGACTGAGGCAGACACATTCCCATCATGACTGAGGCAGACACATTCCCATCATGACTGAGACAGACACATTCCCATCATGACTGAGACAGACACATTCCCATCATGACTGAGGCAGACACATTCCCATCATGACTGAGGCAGACACATTCCCATCATGACTGAGGCAGACACATTCCCATCATGACTGAGGCAGACACAGACACATTCCCATCATGACTGAGACAGACACATTCCCATCATGACTGAGGCAGACACATTCCCATCATGACTGAGACAGACACATTCCCATCATGACTTAGGCAGACACATTCCCATCATGACTGAGGCAGACACATTCCCATCATGACTGAGACAGACACATTCCCATCATGACTGAGGCAGACACATTCCCATCATGACTGAGGCAGACACATTCCCATCATGACTGAGGCAGACACATTCCCATCATGACTGAGACAGACACATTCCCATCATGACTGAGACAGACACACTGATAACATATAGATGATGTGTCAACAAAGTTCTCTGTGTTATCCTAGTGTTAAACACAGCTGGGATAATGAATTTGCTCGATGATGGGTGTGTAAGCATGGTGGTGTTGGTGATGATTGTGATGGTGGTGATAGTGTTGATGGTTGAGTGGTTGTGGATAGTGGTGACGACAGTTTTGGTGGTGAAGGTGACGGTCGTGATAGTGTTGATGGTTGAGTGGTTGTGGTTAGTGGTGACGACAGTGTTTTCGCGGTAGTAGTGTTAGTGATGTGTGTTGATAGTGGTGATGGTTGAGAAGGTGGGCGTTAGTGATGGTGATGGTGACAGTGATAGTGGGGATAGTGATAGTGATGGTGGTAGCTGGTGTGTGTGTGTGTGTGTGTGTGTGTGTGTGTGTGTGTGTGTGTGTGTGTGTGTGTGTGTATGTGTGTGTGTGTGTGTGTATGTGTACTCACCTAGTTGAGGTTGCGGGGGTCGAGTCCGAGCTCCTGGCCCCGCCTCTTCACTGATCGCTACTAGGTCACTCTCCCTGAGCCGTGAGCTTTATCGTACCTCTGCTTAAAGCTATGTATGGATCCTGCCTCCACTACATCGCTTCCCAAACTATTCCACTTACTGACTACTCTGTGGCTGAAGAAATACTTCCTAACATCCCTGTGATTCATCTGTGTCTTTAGCTTCCAACTGTGTCCCCTTGTTACTGTGTCCAATCTCTGGAACATCCTGTTTTTGTCCACCTTGTCAATTCCTCTCAGTATTTTGTATGTCGTTATCATGTCCCCCCTATCTCTCCTGTCCTCCAGTGTCGTCAGGTTGATTTCCCTTAACCTCTCCTCGTAGGACATACCTCTTAGCTCTGGGACTAGTCTTGTTGCAAACCTTTGCACTTTCTCTAGTTTCTTTACGTGCTTGGCTAGGTGTGGGTTCCAAACTGGTGCCGCATACTCCAATATGGGCCTAACGTATACGGTGTACAGGGTCCTGAACGATTCCTTATTAAGATGTCGGAATGCTGTTCTGAGGTTTGCTAGGCGCCCATATGCTGCAGCAGTTATTTGGTTGATGTGCGCTTCAGGAGATGTGCCTGGTGTTATACTCACCCCAAGATCTTTTTCCTTGAGTGAGGTTTGTAGTCTCTGACCCCCTAGACTGTACTCCGTTTGCGGCCTTCTTTGCCCTTCCCCAATCTTCATGACTTTGCACTTGGTGGGATTGAACTCCAGGAGCCAATTGCTGGACCAGTTCTGCAGCCTGTCCAGATCCCTTTGTAGTTCTGCCTGGTCTTCGATCGAGTGTATTCTTCTCATCAACTTCACGTCATCTGCAAACAGGGACACCTCAGAGTCTATTCCTTCCGTCATGTCGTTCACAAATACCAGAAACAGCACTGGTCCTAGGACTGACCCCTGCGGGACCCCGCTGGTCACAGGTGCCCACTCTGACACCTCGCCACGTACCATGACTCGCTGCTGTCTTCCTGACAAGTATTCCCTGATCCATTGTAGTGCCTTCCCTGTTATCCCTGCTTGGTCCTCCAGTTTTTGCACCAATCTCTTGTGTGGAACTGTGTCAAACGCCTTCTTGCAGTCCAAGAAAATGCAATCCACCCACCCCTCTCTCTCTTGTCTTACTGCTGTCACCATGTCATAGAACTCCAGTAGGTTTGTGACACAGGATTTCCCGTCCCTGAAACCATGCTGGCTGCTGTTGATGAGATCATTCCTTTCTAGGTGTTCCACCACTCTTCTCCTGATAATCTTCTCCATGATTTTGCATACTATACATGTCAGTGACACTGGTCTGTAGTTTAATGCTTCATGTCTGTCTCCTTTTTTAAAGATTGGGACTACATTTGCTGTCTTCCATGCCTCAGGCAATCTCCCTGTTTCGATAGATGTATTGAATATTGTTGTTAGGGGTACACATAGCGCCTCTGCTCCCTCTCTCAATACCCATGGGGAGATGTTATCTGGCCCCATTGCCTTTGAGGTATCTAGCTCACTCAGAAGCCTCTTCACTTCTTCCTCGGTTGTGTGCACTGTGTCCAGCACTTGGTGGTGTGCCCCACCTCTCCGTCTTTCTGGAGTCCCTTCTGTCTCCTCTGTGAACACTTCTTTGAATCTCTTGTTGAGTTCTTCACATACTTCCCGGTCATTTCCTGTTGTCTCTCCTCCTTCCTTCCTTAGCCTGATTACCTGGTCCTTGACTGTTGTTTTCCTCCTGATGTGGCTGTACAACAGTTTCGGATCAGATTTGGCTTTCGCTGCTATGTCATTTTCATATTGTCTTTGGGCCTCCCTTCTTATCTGTGCATATTCATTTCTGGCTCTACGACTGTTCTCCTTATTCTCCTGGGTCCTTTGCCTTCTATATTTCTTCCATTCCCTAGCACACTTGGTTTTTGCCTCCCTGCACCTTTGGGTAAACCATGGGCTCATCCTGGCTTTTTCATTACTCCTGTTACCCTTGGGTACAAACCTCTCCTCAGCCTCCTTGCATTTTATTGCTACATATTCCATCATCTCATTAACTGGTTTCCCTGCCAGTTCTCTGTCCCACTGAACCCCGTTCAGGTAGTTCCTCATTCCTGTGTAGTCCCCTTTCTTGTAGTTTGGCTTCATTCGTCCTGGCCTTCCTGCTTCTCCCTCCACTTGTAGCTCTACTGTGTATTCGAAGCTTACAACCACATGGTCACTGGCCCCAAGGGGTCTTTCATATGTGATGTCCTCGATATCTGCACTACTGAAGGTGAATACTAAGTCCAGCCTTGCTGGTTCATCCTCTCCTCTCTCTCTTGTAGTGTCCCTTACGTGTTGGTACATGAAGTTCTCCAGTACCACCTCCATCATCTTAGCCCTCCAAGTATCTTGGCCCCCATGTGGGTCCAAGTTCTCCCAATCTATCTCCTTGTGGTTAAAGTCACCCATGATCAGGAGCTTTGCCCTGCATGCATGAGCTCTTCTGGCCACTCTAGCTAGTGTGTCAACCATCGCTCTATTGCTCTCGTCGTACTCTTGCCTTGGCCTCCTGCTGTTCTGTGGTGGGTTATACATCACTGCTATTACCACCTTGGGACCTCCAGAGTGAAGTGTTCCCACTATGTAATCACTTTCTTCTCCGCTATCTTCTCTCTCCAGCTCATCAAAATTCCAGCGATTTTTGATCAGCAACGCCACTCCTCCACCCCCCCTGTTCCCTCTGTCTTTCCTCAGGATTTGGTATCCCGTTGGAAAGATGGCATCTGTTATCATACCTGTAAGCTTGGTTTCTGTGAGAGCTATGATGTCCGGTGATGCTTCTTTGACTCTTTCTTGCCACTCCTCCCACTTATTTGTTATTCCATCAGCGTTTGTGTACCATACCTTCAGTTTCCTTTCCAACACTGTGGTTTGGGGGGCCTGTGAGGGTGGGAGACCTGGTGGCATACTGTGGGGTTCTATAGCTTGGTGTTGGGTGGAGGCTGTGGGTATGGATTGTAGGGTGTGTTGGGATGGTGTGATAGGTTGTATGGTTCTGAGAGTAGTTGTGTGTGTGCTTGCCCTTGCTGTTCTGTCCTGCTCTGACAGACCTCTGCTGGTTCCCTCCTTGTCTCTTTTCCTAGCTCCTTTCGCTTTTT
>NC_091297.1:34711338-34733838 GCF_038502225.1 Cherax quadricarinatus | reverse complement strand
AGAGGTAGCAGGTGTGTGCATGATGGTAGGGAGAGGCAGCAGGTGTGTGCATGATGGTAGGGAGAGGCAGCAGGTGTGTATATGATGGTAGGGAGAGGCAGCAGGTGTGTGCATGATGGTAGGGAGAGGTAGCAGATGTGTGTATGATGGTAAGGAGAGGCAGCAGGTGTGTGCATGATGGTAGGGAGAGGCAGCAGGTGTGTGCATGATGGTAGGGAGAGGCAGCAGGTGTGTATATGATGGTAGGGAGAGGTAGCAGATGTGTGTATGATGGTAAGGAGAGGCAGCAGGTGTGTGCATGATGGTAGGGAGAGGCAGCAGGTGTGTGCATGATGGTAGGGAGAGGCAGCAGGTGTGTATATGATAGTAGGGAGAGTAATAAAGTTGTTAGAATTACCGACAATATGTTAAGTAAAAGGACACAAGTGCAACTAATGTGACATTTTATTGTGGCAACGTTTCGCTCTCCAGGAGCTTTGTCAAGCCGTTACAAACAATACATGGACACTGAGGGTATATATAGGCTCAGAGTGAGGTGCAATACTAGTGGTAGTAGTAGTAGTAGTAGTAGTAGTGACAAAAGTTGTAGTAGTAGTAATACAATATGATAGAGCAATTAATTCGCACATGAGTAAGAGGATACAAAAGCTACTACTACTACTACTACTACTACTACTACTACTACCACTAGTATTGCACCTCACTCTGAGCCTATATATACCCTCAGTGTCCATGTATTGTTTGTAACAGCTTGATAAAGTTCCTGGAGAGCGAAACGTTGCCACAATAAAATGTCACATTAGTTGCACTTGTGACCTTTTACTTAACATGGTAGAGAGGCAGCAGGTGTGTGTATGATGGTAGGGAGAGGCAGAGGGTGTGTGTATGATGGTAGGGCGAGGCAGCAGGTGTGTGTATGATGGTAGGGCGAGGCAGCAGGTGTGTGTATGATGGTAGGGAGAGGCAGAGGGTGTGTGTATGATGGTAGGGCGAGGCAGCAGGTGTGTGTATGATGGTAGGGCGAGGCAGCAGGTGTGTGTATGATGGTAGGGAGAGGCAGAGGGTGTGTGTATGATGGTAGGGAGAGGCAGCAGGTGTGTGTATGATGGTAGGGCGAGGCAGCAGGTGTGTGCATGATGGTAGGGAGAGGCAGCAGGTGTGTATATGATGGTAGGGAGAGGCAGCAGGTGTGTGCATGATGGTAGGGAGAGGTAGCAGATGTGTGTATGGTGGTAGGGAGAGGCAGCAGGTGTGTGTATGATGGTAGGGAGAGGCAGCAGGTGTGTGTATGATGGTAGGGAGAGGCAGCAGGTGTGTGTATGATGGTAGGGAGAGGCAGCAGGTGTGTGTATGGTGGTAGGGAGAGGTAGCAGGTGTGTGTATGGTGGTAGACAGAGGTAACAGGTGTGTGTATGATGGTAGGGAGAGACAGCAGGTGTGTGTATGGTGGTTGGGAGAGGCAGCAGGTGTGTGTATGATGGTAGGAAGATGCAGCAGGTAAGTGTATGATGGTAGGGAGAAGCAGCAGGTGTGTGTATGGTGGTAGGGAGAGATAGCAGGTGTGTGCATGGTGGTAGGGAGAGGCAAGAGGTGTGTGTATGGTGGTAGGGCGAGGCAGCAGGTGTGTGTATGGTGGTAGATCGAGGCAGCAGGTGTGTGTATGGTGGTAGGGCGAGGTAATAGGTGTGTGTATGTTGGTAGGGCGAGGCAGCAGGTGTGTGCATGGTGGTAGGGCGAGGCAGCAGGTGTGTGTATGGTGGTAGGGCGATGCAGCAGGTGTGTGTATGGTGGTAGGGAGAAGAAGCAGGTGTGTGTGTATGGTGGTAGGGACAGGCAGCAGGTGTGTGTATGGTGGTAGGGCAAGGCAGCAGGTGTGTGTATGGTGGTAGGGAGAGACAGCAGGTGTGTGTATGATGGTAGGGCGAGGCAGCAGGTGTGTGTATGGTAGTAGGGCGAGGCAGCAGGTATGTCTATGGTGGTAGGGCGAGACAGCAGATGTGTGTTTGGTGGTAGGGCGAGGCAGCAGGTGTGTGTATGGTGGTAGGGCGAGGCAGCAGGTGTGTGTATGGTGGTAGGGCGAGGCGGCAGGTGTGTGTATGGTGGTATTGCGAGTCAGCAGGTGTGTGTATGGTGGTAGGGCGAGGCAGCAGGTGTGTGTTTGGTGGTAGGCCGAGGCAGCAGATGTGTGTATGGTGGTAGAGCGAGGCAGCAGGTGTGTGTATAGAGGTATGGAGAGGCAGCAGGTGTGTGTATAGTGGTATGGAGAGGCAGCAGGTGTGTGTATAGGGGTATGGAGAGGCAGCAGGTGTGTGTATGGTGGTATGGAGAGGCAGCGGGTATGTGTATGGTGGTATGGAGAGGCAGCAGGTGTGTGTGTGGTGGTATGGAGAGGCAGCAGGTGTGTGTGTGGTGGTATGGAGATGAAGCTGGTGTGTGTATGGTGGTATGGAGAGGAGCAGGTGTGTGTATGGTGGTATGGAGATGCAGCAGGTGTGTGTATGGTGGTATGGAGAGGCAGCAGATGTGTGTATGATGGTTGGGCGAGGCAGCAGGTGTGTGTTTGGTGGTAGGCCGAGGCAGCAGATGTGTGTATGGTGGTAGGGCGAGGCAGCAGGTGTGTGTATAGAGGTATGGAGAGGCAGCAGGTGTGTGTATAGTGGTATGGAGAGGCAGCAGGTGTGTGTATAGTGGTATGGAGAGGCAGCAGGTGTGTGTATGGTGGTATGGAGAGGCAGCGGGTATGTGTATGGTGGTATGGAGAGGCAGCAGGTGTGTGTGGTGGTATGGAGAGGCAGCAGGTGTGTGTGGTGGTATGGAGATGCAGCAGGTGTGTGTATGGTGGTATGGAGAGGAGGAGGTGTGTGTATGGTGGTATGGAGATGCAGCAGGTGTGTGTATGGTGGTAGGGCGAGGCAGCAGTTGTGTGTATGATGGTATGGCGAGGCAGCAGGTGTGTGTATGGTGGTAGGGCGAGGCAGCAGGTGTGTGTATGATGGTAGGGCGAGGCAGCAGGTGTGTGTATGGTGGTAGGGCGAGGCAGCAGGTGTGTGTATGATGGTATGGAGATGCAGCAGGTGTGTGTATGGTGGTATGCAGAGGCAGCAGGTGTGTGTATGATGGTAGGGCGAGGCAGCAGTTGTGTGTATGATGGTATGGCGAGGCAGCAGGTGTGTGTATGGTGGTAGGGCGAGGCAGCAGGTGTGTGTATGATGGTAGGGCGAGGCAGCAGGTGTGTGTATGGTGGTAGGGCGAGGCAGCAGGTGTGTGTATGATGGTATGGAGATGCAGCAGGTGTGTGTATGGTTGTATGCAGAGGCAGCAGGTGTGTGTATGATGGTAGGGCGAGGCAGCAGGTGTGTGTATGGTGGTAGGGCGAGGCAGCAGGTGTGTGTATGATGGTAGGGCGAGGCAGCAGGTGTGTGTATGGTGGTAGGGCGAGGCAGCAGGTGTGTGTATGGTGGTAGGGCGAGGCAGCAGGTTTGTGTATGGTGGTATGGAGATGCAGCAGGTGTGTGTATGGTGGTATGGAGAGGCAGCAGGTGTGTGTATGATGGTAGGGCGAGGCAGCAGGTGTGTGTATGGTGGTAGGGCGAGGCAGCAGGTGTGTGTATGATAGTAGGGCGAGGCAGCAGGTGTGTGTATGATGGTATGGCGAGGCAGCAGGTGTGTGTATGGTGGTAGGGCGAGGCAGCAAGTGTGTGCATGATGGTAGGGCGAGGCAGCAGGTGTGTGCATGGTGGTAGGGCGAGGCAGCAGGTGTGTGTATGATGGTAGGGCGAGGCAGCAGGTGTGTGTATGGTGGTAGGGCGAGGCAGCATGTATGTGTATGGTGGTAGGGCGAGGCAGCAGGTGTGTGTATGATGGTAGGGCGAGGCAGCAGGTGTGTGTATGGTGGTAGGGCGAGGCAGCAGATGTGTGTATGATGGTAGGGCGAGGCAGCAGGTGTGTGTATGATGGTAGGGCGAGGCAGCAGGTGTGTGTATGATGGTAGGGCGAGGCAGCAGGTGTGTGTATGGTGGTAAGGCGAGGCAGCAGGTGTGTGTATGGTGGTAGGGCGAGGCAGCAGGTGTGTGTATGATGGTAGGGCGAGGCAGCAGGTGTGTGTATGATGGTAGGGCGAGGCAGCAGGTGTGTGTATGATGGTAGGGCGAGGCAGCAGGTGTGTGTATGATGGTAGGGCGAGGCAGCAGGTGTGTGTATGATGGTAGGGCGAGGCAGCAGGTGTGTGTATGGTGGTAGAGCGAGGCAGCAGGTGTGTGTATGATGGTATGGCGAGGCAGCAGGTGTATGTATGATGGTAGGGGGAGGCAGCAGGTGTGTGTATGATGGTAGTGAGAGGCAGCAGGTGTGTGCATGATGGTAGGGAGAGGCAGCAGATGTGTGTATGATGGTAGGGACAGGCAGTAGGTGTGTGTATGATGGTAGGGAGAGGCAGCAGGTGTGTGTATGATGGCAGGGAGAGGCAGCAGGTGTGTATATGATGGTAGGGAGAGGAAGCAGGTGTGTGTATGATGGCAGGGAGAGGCAGCAGGTGTGCATATGATGGTAGGGAGAGGCAGCAGGTGTGTGTATAATGGCAAGGAGAGGCAGTAGGTGTGTGTATGGTGGTAGGGAGAGACAGCAGGTGTGTATATGATCGTAGGGAGAGGCAGCAGGTGTGTGTATGATGGTAGGGAGAGGCAGCAGGTGTGTGTATGATGGCAGGGAGAGGCAGCAGGTGTGTATATGATCGTAGGGAGAGGCAGCAGGTGTGTGTGTGATGGCAGGGAGAGGCAGCAGGTGTGTATATGATCGTAGGGAGAGGCAGCAGGTGTGTGTATGATGGCAGGGAGAGGCAGCAGGTGTGTATATGATCGTAGGGAGAGGCAGCAGGTGTGTGTATGATGGCAGGGAGAGGCAGCAGGTGTGTATATGATCGTAGGGAGAGGCAGCAGGTGTGTGTATGATGGCAGGGAGAGGCAGCAGGTGTGTATATGATCGTAGGGAGAGGCAGCAGGTGTGTGTATGATGGCAGGGAGAGGCAGCAGGTGTGTATATGATCGTAGGGAGAGGCAGCAGGAGTGTGTATGATGGCAGGGAGAGACAGCAAGTGTGTATATGATGGTATGGAGAGGCAGCAGGTGTGTGTATGATGGTATGGAGAGGCAGCAGGTGTGTGTATGATGGTATGGAGAGGCAGCAGGTGTGTGTATGATGGTATGGAGAGGCAGCAGGTGTGTGTATGGTGTTAGGGAGAGACAGCAGGTGTGTATATGACGGTATGGAGAGGCAGGAGGTGTGTATGGTGGTAGGGAGAGACAGCAGGTGTGTATATGACGGTATGGAGAGGCAGCAGGTGTGTGTATGATGGTATGGAGAGGCAGCAGGTGTGTGTATGATGGTATGGAGAGGCAGCAGGTGTGTGTATGATGGTATGGAGAGGCAGCAGGTGTGTGTATGGTGGTAGGGAGAGGCAGCAGGTGTGTGTATGGTGGTAGGGAGAGACAGCAGGTGTGTATATGACGGTATGGAGAGGCAGCAGGTGTGTATATGACGGTATGGAGAGGCAGCAGGTGTGTGTATGATGGTATGGAGAGGCAGCAGGTGTGTGTATGATGGTAGGGAGAGGCAGCAGGTGTGTGTATGATGGTATGGAGAGGCAGCAGGTGTGTGTATGGTGGTATGCTTACCTGTGAATTATTTTGTAAATATTTTCATATAAACATGTTTAACTTAACTGTTTTATCATGTTATTTATTTACCTGGTGAATTATCTTGTAATGTTCACTTTCTCACTGATATTTACATCTCCCGTGAAAAGTATTGTTTTAAAAATTTATATATGTCAACATACTTTGTGTGGACTTTTGGGTAAACACATCTGGAAAAGTTTATATAATGTTAATTTTCTATGTGACGTTTGAATCTCATGGTAGTGAAAACACATGACGCCTTAATCCACTGCACCATACGATCCTAAAGAGTAGCGCATCCACCGGAACTGGATGTTGTACTCGTTCGTGGTCACAGTAACATAAAATACTGCTCGTTGTACTCGAACACCAAACAGGGACTAGAATGAAATTAGCCTAGAGTCATCCACACTATCGTGTGTCCTTGGGTAGGGAGTACAACATCCAGTTCTGCTGGATGTGCTACTCTTGAGGAACGTATGGTCCAGTGGATTAAGGCGTCATGTGTTTTCACCCACCATGAGGCAGGCCAAAGCAGCATGGGTTAGAGTCCTTGGCTAGTGCAGTGTTGTTATTGATCAATACCACTCGTTCGTGGTCACAATAATATATATATATATATATATATATATATATATATATATATATATATATATATATATATATATATATATATATATATATGCAATAAGATCACAGTAAACAGGTGATTTCAAAATATGCAAAACAACCACTCTGAAAGAATAGAGAAATTCCAAGCGCTTGGAATTTCTATATTCTTTCACTCTGGTTGTTTTGCATATTCTGAAATCACCTGTTTACTGTGATCTTATTGTATATATATATATATATATATATATATATATATATATATATATATATATATATATATATATATATATATATATATATATATATATATATATATATATACATATTTTAAGAAAAAGAGGATAAATAAGTATACAAGATATGATGTAGGGCGAAATGACAGCAGTTTGTTGGATTATGTATTGGTAGATAAAAGACTGTTGAGTAGACTTCAGGATGTACATGTTTATAGAGGGGCCACAGATATATCAGATCACTTTCTAGTTGTAGCTACACTGAGAGTAAAAGGTAGATGTGATACAAGGAGAATAGAAGCATCAGGGAAGAGAGAGGTAAAGGTTTATAAACTAAAAGAGGAGGCAGTTAGGGTAAGATATAAAGAGCTATTGGAGGATAGATGGGCTAATGAGAGCATAGGCAATGGGGTCGAAGAGGTATGGGGTAGGTTTAAAAATGTAGTGTTAGAGTGTTCAGCAGAAGTTTGTGGTTACAGGAAAGTGGGTGCGGGAGGGAAGAGGAGCGATTGGTGAAATGATGATGTAAAGAGAGTAGTAAGGGAGAAAAAGTTAGCATATGAGAAGTTTTTACAAAGTAGAAGTGATGCAAGGAGGGAAGAGTATATGGAGAAAAAGAGAGAGGTTACGAGAGTGGTGAAGCAATGTAAAAAGAGAGCAAATGAGAGAGTGGGTGAGATGTTATCAATAAATTTTGTTGAAAATAAGAAAAAGTCTTGGAGTGAGATTAACATGTTAAGAAAGCCTAAAGACCAAATGGATTTGTCAGTTAAAAATAGGAGAGGAGAGTTATTAAAATGAGAGTTAGAGGTATTGGGAAGATGGAGGGAATATTTTGAGGAATTGTTAAATGTTGATGAAGATAGGGAAGCTGTGATTTCGTGTATAGGACAAGGAGGAATAACATCTTGTAGGAGTGAGGAAGAGCCAGTTGTGAGTGTGGGGGAAGTTCGTGAGGCAGTAGGTAAAATGAAAGGGGGTAAGGCAGCCGGGATTGATGGGATAAAGACAGAAATGTTAAAAGCAGGTGGGGATATAGTTATGGAGTGGTTGGTGCAATTATTTAATAAATGTATGGAAGAGGGTAAGGTACATAGGGATTGGCAGAGAGCATGCATAGTTCCTTTGTATAAAGGCAAAGGGGACAAAAGAGAGTGCAAAATTTATATGGGGATAAGTCTTCTGAGTATACCTGGTAAAGTGTATGGTAGAGTTATTATTGAAAGAATTAAGAGTAAGACGGAGAATAGGATAGCAGATGAACAAGGAGGCTTTAGGAAAGGTAGGGGGTGTGTGGACCAGGTGTTTACAGTGAAACATATAAGTGAACAGTATTTAGATAAGGCTAAAGAGGTCTTTGTGGCATTTATGGATTTGGAAAAGGCATATGACAGGGTGGATAGGGGGGCAATGTGGCAGATGTTGCAAGTGTATGGTGTAGGAGGTAGGTTACTGAAAGCAGTGAAGAGTTTTTACGAGGATAGTGAGGCTCAAGTTAGAGTATGTAGGAAAGAGGGAAATTTTTTCCCAGTAAAAGTAGGCCTTAGACAAGGATGTGTGATGTCACCGTGGTTGTTTAATATATTTATAGATGGGGTTGTAAGAGAAGTAAATGCGAGGGTCTTGGCAAGAGGCGTGGAGTTAAAAGATAAAGAATCACACACAAAGTGGGAGTTGTCACAGCTGCTCTTTGCTGATGACACTGTGCTCTTGGGAGATTCTGAAGAGAAGTTGCAGAGATTGGTGGATGAATTTGGTAGGGTGTGCAAAAGTAGAAAATTAAAGGTGAATACAGGAAGGAGTATGAGGATAACAAAAAGATTAGGCGATGAAAGATTGAATATCAGATTGGAGGGAGAGAGTATGGAGGAGGTGAATGTATTCAGATATTTGGGAGTGGACGTGTCAGCGGATGGGTCTATGAAAGATCAGGTGAATCGTAGAATTGATGAGGGGAAAAGAGAGAGTGGTGCACTTAGGAGTCTGTGGAGACAAAGAACTTTGTCCTTGGAGGCAAAGAGGGGAATGTATGAGAGTATAGTTTTACTAACGCTCTTATATGGGTGTGAAGCATGGGTGATAAATGTTGCAGCGAGGAGAAGGCTGGAGGCAGTGGAGATGTCATGTCTGAGGGCAATGTGTGGTGTGAATATAATGCAGAGAATTCGTAGTTTGGAAGTTAGGAGGAGGTGCGGGATTACCAAAACTGTTGTCCAGAGGGCTGAGGAAGGGTTGTTGAGGTGGTTCGGACATGTAGAGAGAATGGAGCGAAACAGAATAACTTCAAGAGTGTATCAGTCTGTAGTGGAAGGAAGGCGGGGTAGGGGTCGGCCTAGGAAAGGTTGGAGAGAGGGGGTAAAGGAGATTTTGTGTGCGAGGGTCTTGGACTTCCAGCAGGCATGCGTGAGCGTGTTTGATAGGAGTGAATGGAGACAAATGGTTTTTAATACTTGACGTGCTGTTGGAGTGTGAGCAAAGTAACATTTATGAAGGGGTTCAGGGAAACCGGCAGGCCGGACTTGAGTCCTGGAGATGGGAAGTACAGTGCCTGCACTCTGAAGGAGGGGTGTTAATGTTGCAGTTTAAAAACTGTAGTGTAAAGCACCCTTCTGGCAAGACAGTGATGGAGTGAATGATGGTGAAAGTTTTTCTTTTTCGGGCCACCCTGCCTTGGTGGGAATCGGCCAGTGTGATAATATATATATATATATATATATATATATATATATATATATATATATATAGATATATATATATATATATATATATCAATAACAACACTGCAGTAGTCAAGGATTCGAACCCATTTTGTACTGGCCCGCCATTGTGAGCGAGAACGACATGATGCTTTAACCCACAGCACCACACAATCCTACAAGAAGCAAGCACCCAGCCCAGCTAGGTGTGTTACTCTTGGTCCGAGGACATACAGTAGCGTGGGAACTTTCAAGGTAACCTCATTCTCATCTCTGTCTGGTGTAGCGTCCTACCAGCAACATCGAAATAAAATTCCACTTTTGTTTTTCAAGTGCATAAAGTTGCATTTACTTAACAATTTCTTACCATCTTTGTAATGTGTTTACCTGTGTATAAACGTATGTATACCTCGTGTGCATACCACGTCAATAAAATTCTTACCAGTTATTGAATATGCCTACCACTTTATGAAACCTCAAGAGCACCTAAGTGCTATTTATATGGTCAGGTTACACCTGTCTACCTCACCTTCTATAACAGGACCAGGAGCTGCACTTGTGCTTTGCTTCGAACAATACTCTTTAAGAACCTACCATAATACCATTTATGGGATTATGTGTACATAAAATAATATTTTACTTTGTCTTAAACAATAAGTTTCACTTGTGTATATTAAACAATATATCTTTGGTACAACAAAATGAAGTCAAGAATAAAGATGAATAATAGCGAGATAGAGGAAGGTGGAGAACACAGCATCACAACATCTTGTGGTTATGTATGTAAATGATTACCAGATAATAAAACCCAATGACCATAATTTTGAATGGGGTGGATCTGTAAGCCAATGGAAGGCCTCGTTCAGATGACCAAAAGCTTCAGCTGCGTGTCATCAGATGATTAAGACTCGCGTTAAGGTTTACTATACTAATAGCAGGAGTGTAAGAAAAAAGATAGATGAGCTAAGATTAATTGCAAGTGCAGGAAACATAGATATTATTGCTATAACAGAGACCTGGCTCAATCTGAAAGATAGAGAGATGCCCTCTGAATGTCACATACAAGGCTATAAATTATTCCACACTGACAGGGTCAACAGGAAGGGTGGTAGAGTAGCGATGTATGTCAGAGACAATTTAAATTGTTGTGTTAGACAAGATATAAAATTAGAAGCGTCAGCCACTGAATCTGTTTGGTTACAGCTTCTCGAGGGCCGAGAAAAACTAATTTTGGATGTGATTTACAAGGCCCCAAATCTTGACAGGGAGTGCAGTAAACTTCTATGGGACGAAATTCGTAAGGCATCTACATACGAAAATGTTGTGCTAATGGGAGATTTCAACTATAGACAGATTGACTGGAGCAATTTGACAGGAAATTTAGAGTCAGGTGACTTTCTTGATTCGATCCAGGATTGTTTTTTAAAACAGTTTGTGACAGAGCCAACTAGGGGAAATAACCTCCTTGACTTGGTTCTTGCCAGTAGGGAAACACTAATTAATAATCTTGAGGTTAATGATGAGCTTGGGGAAAGTGATCACAAATCACTCAGTTTTAATATATCATGGAATTCCCCAAATAATGGCAATCAAGTCTCTGACTTCCGCTTGGCTGATTTCATAGGACTGAAAAATTACTTAGGTGGGCTGAACTGAAATGACCTGACTAAGGGTCAGGTAGGTGGTGATGGTTGCCGATATGACGCTTTCCAGGGCATAGTTCTAGCTGCTCAGTCAAATTATGTTCCAAATAGGGAAATCAGATCAAACAAAAATGATCCTAAATGGATGAACAATAGATTAAAATATCTAATTGGTCAAAAGGGAGGCATATATAGGCAAATCAAAAGAGGAGAGGGGCAATTAAGAAATCGATATATTCAGTTAAAGAGAGAAATGAAAAAGGGAATTAGAAAAACAAAAAGAGATTATGAGGTTAAAGTTGCAAAAGAATCGAAGAGTAACCCAAAAGGATTCTTTCAGGTAAACAGAAGTAAGATCAGGGACAAGATAGGCCCACTCAAAAGTTCCTCGGGTCAGCTCACTGACAGTGATAAGGAAATGTGTAGAGTTTTTAACACATACTTCCTCTCAGTTTTTACACAGGAGAATACCAGGACGATAATAAACTGTGCACGATTAGGGTCACAAGTGACATGGTCCTTATGCAAATAGATAAATTAAAACCAAACAAATCCCCAGGCCCTGATGAACTGTATTCAAGGGTTCTAAAGGAATGTAAAAAGGAGCTTAGCAAACCTTTGGCTAATCTTTTCAACATATCACTACAAACTGGCATGGTGCCAGATACGTGGAAAATGGCAAATGTGATACCTATTTTCAAAGCAGGTGACAGGTCCTTAGCTTCGAACTATAGACCAATAAGCCTAACCTCCATAGTGGGAAAATTTATGGAATCAATAATTGCCGAGGCAGTTCGTAGCCACCTTGAAAAGCATAAATTAATCAACGAATCTCAGCATGGTTTTACAAAGGGGCGTTCCTGCCTTACGAATTTATTAACTTTTTTCACTAAGGTATTTGAGGAGGTAGATCATGGTAATGAATATGATATTGTGTATATGGACTTCAGTAAGGCTTTTGACAGGGTCCCACATCAGAGACTATTGAGGAAAATTAAGGCACATGGAATAGGAGGAGAAATTTTTTCCTGGATAGAGGCATGGTTGACAAACAGGCAGCAGAGAGTTTGCATAAATGGGGAAAAATCAGAGTGGGGAAGCGTCACGAGCGGTGTTCCACAGGGGTCAGTGTTGGGCCCCCTGCTGTTCACAATCTACATAAACGACATAGATGAGGGCATAAAGAGCGACATCAGCAAGTTTGCCGATGACACCAAAATAGGCCGTCGAATTCATTCTGACGAGGACATTAGAGCACTCCAGGAAGATTTGAGTAGACTGATGCAGTGGTCGGAGAAGTGGCAGATGCAGTTTAATATAGACAAATGCAAAGTTCAAAATGTTGGACAGGACAATAACCATGCCACATATAAACTAAATAATGTAGATCTTAATATTACGGATTGCGAAAAAGATTTAGGAGTTCTGGTTAGCAGTAATCTGAAACCAAGACAACAGTGCATAAGTGTTCACAATAAAGCTAATAGAATCCTTGGCTTTATATCAAGAAGCATAAATAATAGGAGTCCTCAGGTTGTTCTTCAACTCTATACATCCTTGGTTAGGCCTCATTTAGATTATGCTGCACAGTTTTGGTCACCGTATTACAGAATGGATATAAATGCTCTGGAAAATGTACAAAGGAGGATGACAAAGTTGATCCCATGTATCAGAAACCTTCCCTATGAGGATAGACTAAGGGCCCTGAATCTGCACTCTCTAGAAAGACGTAGAATTAGGGGGGATATGATTGAGGTGTATAAATGGAAGACAGGAATAAATAAAGGGGATGTTAATAGTGTGCTGAAAATATCTAGCCTAGACAGGACTCGCAGCAATGGTTTCAAGTTGGAAAAATTCAGATTCAGGAAGGATATAGGAAAGTACTGGTTTGGTAATAGAGTTGTGGATGAGTGGAACAAACTCCCGAGTACAGTTATAGAGGCCAGAACGTTGTGTAGCTTTAAAAATAGGTTGGATAAATACATGAGTGGATGTGGGTGGGTGTGAGTTGGACCTGATAGCTTGTGCTACCAGGTCGGTTGCCGTGTTCCTCCCTTAAGTCAATGTGACCTGACCTGACTAGGTTGGGTGCATTGGCTTAAGCTGGACCTGCCTCGCATGGGCCAGTAGGCCTGCTGCAGTGTTCCTTCGTTCTTATGTTCTTATGTACCTAACACATAAAACTTTACCTAACACATAAAACTTTACCTAACACATAAAACTTTACCTAACACATAAAACTTTACCTAACACATAAAACTTTACCTAACACATAAAACTTTACCTAACACATAAAACTTTACCTAACACATAAAACTTCACCTAACACATAAAACTCTACGGATAAAACTATCCACATTTTTATTCTTCGAAATGTGTAAATATAAAACACGAAAATATAAATTATGTAAAAAGAATTTCGATTCTAAGAAAAACGGTGAAAATCGGGGAAAAAAAATCTAGATAAGAAGAAATGGAATGAAGACAAAATCTTGGGGAAATGAAACCGAAATTTCATTCATCAAAATATAACTCATGGACAAAAAAAAAAAGTGATGTGAAGAAATGGAACAACTACTCACATTAACTCTATTACTCACATTAAGAGCATTAGAGCAGACAGCTATAGCTCTTTAAGAGGCAAGAAACAGGTATTAGGGGGAAGAGCAGGAAGTTAAAGACAAATAATTCACAGGGATGTCAGGAAGTATTTCTTTAGTCCCAGTGTCGTCGGGAAGTGGAATGACATCAACGAGGAATTGGTGGAGACAAATTCTATACATAGTTTTAAGAACAGGTATGACAGAACCCAGGATGCTAAGCAAGAGTGAATCAGGGAAGATGCAATTTGAGAAGCGAGGCCAGGAGCTAAGACTCGACCCCTGCAACCACATACAAGTGAGTACACGGGATCAAACTTTCAATTAGGTGGCGATGGTGAGCACTATAACGTTTCTCGCAACATATATGAACCTGCCCAGGCAACACATACACACGTAGGTCAAAGGAGAAGCATTTACAGGCGGATCAAAAGAGGAGAGAGACAATAAAAAAAGGAATAATGAAAAAAAAAAGAGATGAAGTTAACGTCGCAAAGAAATCGAAGATTAAGCCATAAGCTTTGTTTCAAATATGCAAGAGTAAAATTAGGGAGAAGATAGTCCCAGTTACTCATAGATATTGTTAGGTGAAGATTAGTAGAGCAACTGGCATGCTGGCATGTGTAGATGATCTCTGCTGATTGCTATTGTGTCACTTTCAACATCTGATTTACATGTATTGCCGAGTGATTGACTTATATTGTTGTTGATTATGGATTCACATATATACAAAGTTACACGATGGTGACAGGGATCATGGTGGTGATAGTGGTAGTGGTGGTGGTGATAGTGGTAGTGGTGGTGGTGATAGTGGTAGTGGTGGTGGTGATAGTAATGGTGGTGGTGGTGATAGTGATGGTGGTGGTGGTAATAGTGATGCTGGTGGTAGTGAGGGTGATGCTGGTGTTGGTGAGGGTGATGAAGGTGATATTAGTAGTGGTGATGGGCACATATTCATAAGTATGCATATACATATAAATACACACGCACAAGTATGCATCTGTGAATGTATGCATTAATGAATATTGAATTGATACTTAGATACATATATACATACATAAAAAAATTAATTCATACACACATGCATGCATACACACATACCCAGAATGCACAGTTAATAACAGATATATCTATTATTAATATATATTTTATAACGTTCAATATTATGTTTTTAGTTAAGGTCATAAAACTTATTTTATTCTCCTCAGCAGCGAAGATGATAGTAATATTTTATATTATTTAGTTATAAATTTCCTGTGATGCACTTACGCAAGTGCATGACAAGACGCCACAGCTTCGCCGGTGCTTGAATATATTATATATTGTTATCTCTTCCCATGCTAACGTTATTTGGTTAGTGCCATGAAGGGGGTGTGGCCTCCTTACTTCCCTCTCTGTTTTCATTTGTTGGCTATATTCGTCATGTTTTTCTGTTATGTTTTGTGATAGTGGATGAGCCAGCATCCTAGAAACTTTCAGAATAGGAAACTGGGGCTGACAACTGCATACAGGACTGTCTGTCTGTCAGAGTTAGTAATTCACAGTGGGTGGCAGTACTGTTGCTGCTGCTGCTTCATTCAACTCTGGTGGGAGTCAGGCAGTGTACTGCTGTTCTTGTGACGTTACTTCACCAGGAACATATTTATGTACTTTGCGGTCTTATAATTGTTGCAGGATGATCCTGTCTTGATACCTTTGCCGTCCAGAGATTTGCACATGGGAGTTACACTGCCTAGCATTGTAACTGGAGTCTTTTTGTGGTACTGGGACCTTTGTAAATCCACCTTAGGGTGTTTGATTGTTTTTATTATTTTTCATGTTTACTCTCGTGTGTCAAGGTTTGAGTTACTGATTGACAATGTTGTATCCACCTGGGATAATATTTAAAGTATCATTGATGTTAGGATCATGCATAATTTATTTCTATATTATCAAACATGCAAACAAATTAACTGTTATTTCACTAATAAATTCAAAATAGGTTATTGTAAATACACTTTACACACACTGTATTGTCATGATCATTACATTATTATTATTATAATCAAGGGGGAAGCGCTAAACCCGGAGGATTATACAGCGCCTGGGGGGGATGTGGAAGGCATTCAGGCTTAATTCGTGGAACTGGAGCACAGATCCAATTCCCTAAATCAAGAGCCCCTCACCAACATCAAGGAACCTTCCTTGAGGGGTGATGATGATCATTACAGATTTATTACATGTACCAAATTAATTTTTCCCCACTCACTCACAGCATTAAACTGAAACTACATAACTTGCTGGTATTTGACTTTTCACAAAGTTCATTTTATTGTTTATCTTCATCATCATAAGAAAGAATTAGGTTCACTTTCTCTGTGGTAAAATCAGACAGTGGAAGATAGATATTGCCCTTGATATTACGACCTGCATATAGGTAAGTCAGTAAGAATGAGTAGGATCTCTTGTATTGACTCGGGACCAGGAGGTGAATATCAGAGAGTGAGAAGGACCAGCAGGTGAATAACAGAGAGTGAGAAGGACCAGGAGGTGAATATCAGAGAGTGAGAAGGACCTGCAGGTGAATATCAGAGAGTGAGAAGGACCAGCAGGTGAATATCAGATAGTGAGAAGGACCAGCAGGTGAATATCAGAGAGTGAGAAGGATCAGCAGGTGAATATCAGAGAGAGAGAAGGACCAGGAGGTGAATATCAGAGAGTGAGAAGGACCAGCAGGTGAATATCAGATAGTGAGAAGGACCAGCAGGTGAATATCAGAGAGTGAGAAGGAGCAGCAGGTGAATATCAGAGAGAGAGAAGGACCAGGAGGTGAATATCAGAGAGTGAGAAGGATCAGCAGGTGAATATCAGAAAGTGAGAAGGACCAGCAGGTGAATATCAGAGAGTGAGAAGGATCAGGAGGTGAATATCAGAAAGTGAGAAGGACCAGCAGGTGAATATCAGAGAGTGAGAAGGACCAGCAGGTGAATATCAGAGAGTGAGAAGGATCAGCAGGTGAATATCAGAGAGTGAGAAGGATCAGCAGGTGAATATCAGAAAGTGAGAAGGACCAGCAGGTGAATATCAGAGAGTGAGAAGGACCAGCAGGTGAATATCAGAGAGTGAGAAGGACCAGCAGGTGAATATCAGAGAGTGAGAAGGATCAGCAGGTGAATATCAGAGAGTGAGAAGGACCAGCAGGTGAATATAAAACTAACCATATCGCCAGAAATACACATTACCCGTGTGACGTCAGCGACATGTGCAGGAATAACAAAGTTCAGAATAACATTGAGGAACTTCAATAAACACTTCTTCAGAACCTTTTATAAGACAAGTTTAGCCAGTTATTGATGACCGTAGAGGAGAGAATAACAACATAAAACTTTATTATTACAACCTAAATCTTAAGAGGAACTGACAGGACTGACAGGGACTAACTGCTTGTATTAAGAACACAAAAGTCAGGGGAACACAAGTGGAAGTTGAAGACACAGATGAGCCAAAGAGATGTAGGGAAGTATTTACTCTCAGGATGGTTGAAATGTGCAATGACTTGGATGAGGTAGTGGTGGAAGCAAGGTCAGTACACAGCTAAAAGTTCAGATATGATTAAGTCCACGCGCGCACGTTCGCACGCACACGCGCACACGCACACACACACACACACACACACACACACACACACACACACACACACACACACACACACATACACGCAGAACTAGAAAGGGATCTGGAAAGGCTGCAGACCTGGTCCAGCAATTGGCTCCTGGAGTTCAATCCCACCAACTGCAAAGTCATGAAGATTGGGGAAGGGCAAAGAAGACCGCAGACGGAGTACAGTCTAGGGGGCCAGAGACTACAAACCTCACTCAAGGAAAAAGATCTTGGGGTGAGTATAACACCAGGCACATCTCCTGAAGCGCACATCAACCAAATAACTGCTGCAGCATATGGGCGCCTAGCAAACCTCAGAACAGCATTCCGACATCTTAATAAGGAATCATTCAGGACCCTGTACACCGTGTACGTTAGGCCCATATTGGAGTATGCGGCACCAGTTTGGAACCCACACCTAGCCAAGCACGTAAAGAAACTAGAGAAAGTGCAAAGGTTTGCAACAAGACTAGTCCCAGAGGTAAGAGGTATGTCCTACGAGGAGAGGTTAAGGGAAATCAACCTGACGATACTGGAGGACAGGAGAGATAGGGGGGACATGATAACGACATACAAAATACTGAGAGGAATTGACAAGGTGGACAAAGACAGGATGTTCCAGAGATTGGACACAGTAACAAGGGGACACAGTTGGAAGTTGAAGACACAGATGAATCACAGGGATGTTAGGAAGTATTTCTTCAGCCACAGAGTAGTCAGTAAGTGGAATAGTTTGGGAAGCGATGTAGTGGAGGCAGGATCCATACATAGCTTTAAGCAGAGGTATGATAAAGCTCACGGCTCAGGGAGAGTGACCTAGTAGCGATCAGTGAAGAGGCGGGGCCAGGAGCTCGGACTCGACCCCCGCAACCTCAACTAGGTGAGTACATACACATACACACACACACACACACACATACACACACACACACACACACACACACACACACACACACACACACACACTCACACACAAATTGAATGAGGGGATACACAGGGATATGCAGTGGGAGAATGAAAGGGTGAGGTCAGTCTTTGTGTATGGGCTACAGGAAGTTGAAGGGGAAACATATGAAGCAAGAAAACAAGGGGAAAAAAATAGCAATTGAAAGCATCATGAAAGTAATCGGAGAAGACGACATGACCCAGCTGGAAAATTTTCGGAGAATAGGGGGGTTTGTAAAAAAAAAGAACCTGGCCAGTGAAAGTGACCTTCAAGGCAGAATCGACTCGGAACAGGATACTGTGGGAGAAAGCAAGATTAAGGGACATGCCGGCATACAGGAAGGTGTATCTCGACCGCGACAGAACACAAGACGAAAGGCGGAAACTGAGAGAGATGATACAAAGGCGAAAGGAGGAAAGAGAGGGGATGGAGAAGACCGACAGGAGATCCCACACACAGGAAGAAGATCAAATACAACCTCCCTCACAGCTTCCTATAGAAGCCTCCCAACCAGGTCAACCCCAGTGCAGCCAAACACTCTAAACCAAAACACCCATGTCATATCCAATGCCCCCACCCACTACATTACAAACTCCATCCCCACAGCAACCACCCATAGTTCCTTATCAGGTCTCCCGCTTCCCCAACCCCAATACACCTCCCAGACCACAGTCTTAGAAAAGAAGTTGAAGGTATGGTATACAAATGCAGATGGAATAACAAATAAGTATGAGGAGTGGCATGAAAGAATCAAGGAGACATCCCCAGACATAATAGCACTCACAGAAACAAAACTCACCAGAATAATAACAGATTCAATCTTTCCACCCGGATATCAAATCCTCAGGAAAGACAGAGGGAGGAGAGGGGGAGGAGGAGTTGCACTGCTCATTAAAAGCCAGTGAGGTTTTGAGAAAATGGAAGGAATGGATGGCACGGGTGAAAGGGACTACTTAGTAGGAACAATCCAGTCTGAGGGACATAAGGTGATAATTGCAGTAATGTACAACCCACCACAGAACTGCAGGAGACCAAGAGAAGAATACGATGAGAGCAACAGAGCCATGGTCGACACACTAGCCGAGGTGGCCAGGAGAGCACATGTGGGGGGAGCAAAGTTACTAGTTATGGGTGATTTCAATCACAAGGAGATTGACTGGGAAAACCTGGAGCCCCATGGGGGTTCCGAAACATGGAGAGCCAAGATGATGGATGTAGTACTGGAAAACCTCATGCATCAACATGTTAGAGACACTACCAGAGAGAGAGGAGAAGATGAACCAGCAAGACTGGACCTTGTATTCACCTTGAGTAGTTCAGACATCGAGGATATCTTGTATGAAAGGCCCCTGGGAGCTAGTGATCATGTGGTTCTGTGCTTCGACTACATAGTTGAGCTCCAAGTGGAGAGAGTAGCAGGAATAGGGTGGGAAAAACCAAACTACAAAAGGGGGAACTACTCAGGCATGAGGAACTTCCTTCAAAACATTCAGTGGGAGAGGGAACTGACAGGAAAACCAGTACAAGAAATGATGGACTATGTGGCAACAAAATGCAAGGAGGCAGAGGAGAGGTTTGTTCCCAAGGGAAACAGAAATAATGGGAAGAACAGAACGAGTCCTTGGTTCACCCAAAGGTGTAGGGAGGCAAAAACTAGGTGTACTAGAGAATGGAAAAGGTACAGAAGACAGAGAACTCAGGAAAATAAAGAGATTAGCCGAAGAGCCAGAAATGAATATGCATAGATAAGAAGGGAGGCTCAGCGACAATATGAAAATGACATAGCATCGAAAGTCAAGACTGACCCGAAGCTGTTGTACAGCCACATCAGGAGGAAAACAACAGTCAAGGACCAGGTAATCAGACTGAGGAAGGGTGATGGGGAATTCACAAGAAACGACCGAGAGGTATGTCAGGAGCTCAACACGAGATTTAAAGAAGTATTTACAGTGGAAACCAGTAGGACTCCAGGAAATCAGAACAGGGGGGTACACCAGCAAGTGCTGGATGAGGTACATATAACCAAGGAGGAAGTGAAGAAGCTGCTATGCGAACTTGACACCTCAAAGGCGGTGGGACCAGACAACATCTCTCCGTGGGTCCTTAAAGAGGGAGCAGAGATATTGTGTGTGCCATTAACAAAGATCTTCAACACATCATTTGAAACTGGGCAACTCCCTGAGGTATGGAAGATGGCAAATGTAGTCCCAATTTTTAAAAAGGGAGACAGACATGAGGCACTAAACTACAGACCTGTATCACTAACGTGTATAGTATGCAAGGTCATGGAGAAGATCATCAGGAGGAGAGTGGTGGAGCACCTGGAAAGAAACAAGTGTATAATTGACAACCAGCATGGTTTCAGGGAAGGAAAATCCTGTGTCACAAACCTACTAGAGTTTTATGACAAGGTGACAGAAGTAAGACAAGAGAGAGAGGGGTGGATCGACTGCATTTTTTTGGACTGCAAAAAGGCCTTCGACACAGTTCCTCACAAGAGGTTACTGAAAAAGCTAGAAGATCAGGCACACATAACAGGAAAGGCACTGCAATGGATCAGAGAATACCTGACAGGGAGGCAACAACGAGTAATGGTACGTGACTAGGTGTCAGAGTGGGCGCTTGTGACAAGCGGGGTTCCACAGGGGTCAGTCCTAGGACCTGTGCTGTTCTTGGTATATGTGAACGACATAACGGAAGGGATAGACTCAGAAGTGTCCTTGTTTGCAGATGATGTGAAGTTAATGAGAAGAATCAAATCAGATGAGGATCAGGCAGGACTACAAAGAGACCTGGACAGGCTACAAGCCTGGTCCAGAAACTGGCTCCTTGAGTTTAACCCTGCCAAATGCAAAGTCATGAAGATTGGGGAAGGGCAAAGAAGACCGCAGACACAATATAGTTTAGATGGCCAAAGACTGCAAACCTCACTCAAGGAAAAAGATCTGGGGGTGAGTATAACACCGAGCATATCTCCTGAGGCGCACATAAATCAGATAACTGCTGCAGCATACGGGCGCCTGGCAAACCTACGGATAGCGTTCCGATACCTCAATAAGGAGTCGTTCAAGACACTGTATACCATTTACGTCAGGCCCATACTGGAGTATGCAGCACCAGTTTGGAATCCACACCTAGTCAAGCACGTCAAGAAATTAGAGAAAGTGCAAAGGTTTGCAACAAGACTAGTCCCAGAGCTACGGGGATTGTCGTACGAAGAAAGGTTGAGGGAAATCGGCCTGACGACACTGGAGGGCAGGAGGGTCAGGGGAGACATGATAACGACATATAAAATACTGCGCAGAATAGACACGGTGGACAAAGACAGGATGTTCCAGAGATGGGACACATACACAAGAGGTCACAATTGGAAGTTGAAGACTCAGATGAATCAAAGGGATGTTAGGAAGTATTTCTTCAGTCATAGAGTAGTCAAGTCGTGGAATAGTCTAGAAAGTGAAGTAGTGGAGGCGGGAACCATACATAGTTTTAAGGCGAGGTATGGTAAAGCTCATGGAGCAGGGAGAGAGAGGACCTAGTAGCAATCAGTGAAGAGGCGGGGCCAGGAGCTATGAATCGACCCCTGCAACCACAAATAGGTGAGTACAAATAGGTGAGTACACACACACACACACACACACACACACACACACACACACACACACACACACACACACTCACACACACACATGAAAGCAATAGGAGAAGACGACATGACCCAGCTGGAAATTTTTCGGAGAATAGGGGGGTTTGTAAAACAAAGAACCCGGGCAGTGAAAGTGACCTTCAAGGCAGAATCGACTCGGAACAGGATCCTGCAGGAGAAAGCACGATTAAGGGACATGCCAGCATACAGGAAGGTGTATCTCGACCGCGACAGAACACAAGAAGAAAGGCGGAAACTGAGAGATGGTACAAAGGCGAAAGGAGGAAAGAGAGGGGATGGAGAAGACAGACAGGAGATCCCAGACACAGGAAAATCAAATACAGCCTCCCTCACAACTTCCTATAGAAGCCTCCCAACCAGGTCAACCCCAGTGCAACCAAACACTCTAAACCTAAACACCCATGCCACATCCAATGCCCCCACCCACTACACTACAAACTCCACCCCCACAGCAACCACCCATAGTTCCTTATCAGGTCTCCCACTTCCCCAACCCCAATACACCTCCCAGACCACAGTCTTAGAAAAGAATTTGAAGGTGTGGTATACAAATGCAGATGGAATAACAAATAAGTATGAAGAGTGGCACGAAAGAATCAAGGAGACATCCCCAGACATAATAGCACTCACAGAAACAAAACTCGCCAGAATAATAACAGATTCAATCTTTCCATCCGGATATCAAATCCTCAGGAAAGACAGAGGGAGGAGAAGGGGAGGAGGAGTTGCACTGCTCATTAAAAACCAGTGGGGTTTTGAGAAAATGGAAGGAATGGATGGCACGGGCAA
>NC_091297.1:34688838-34706338 GCF_038502225.1 Cherax quadricarinatus | reverse complement strand
CGTGGAGGATGATGTTGGAGATGGAGGATGATGTTGGAGGTGGAGGATGATGTTGGAGGTGGAGGATGCTGTTGGAGGGTGAGGATGATGTTGGAGGTGGATGATGTTGGAGGTGGAGGATGCTGTTGGAGGTGGAGAATGATGTTGGAGGTGGAGGATGATGTTGGAGGTGGAGGATGCTGTTGGAGATGGAGGATGGTGTTGGAGGTGGAGGATGATATTGGAGGTGGAAGATGATGTTGGAGGTGGAGGATGACGTTGGAGGTGGAGGATGATGTTGGAGATGGAGGATGATGTTGGAGGAGGAGGATGATGTTGGAGGTGGAGGATGAAGATGGAGGTGGAGGATGCTGTTAGAGGTGGAGGATGATGTTGGAGGTGGAGGATGCTGTTAGAGGTGGAGGATGATGTTGGAGGTGGAGGATGATATCGGAGGTGGAGGATGATGTTGGAGGTGGAGGATGATGTTGGAGGTGGGGAATGCTGTTGGAGGTGGAGGATGATGTTGGAGGTGGAGGATGCTGTTAGAGGTGGAGGATGATGTTGGAGGTGGAGGATGATATTGGAGGTGGAGGATGATGTTGGAGGTGGAGGATGAAGTTGGAGGTGGAGGATGACGTTGGAGGCGGAGGATGATGCTGGGGGTTGAGGATGAAGGTGGAGGTAGAGGATGAAGGTGGAGGTAGAGGATGTAGGTGGAGGTGGAGGATGAAGGTGGAGGTGGAGGATGAAAATGGAGGCGGAGGATGATGTTGGAGGTGGGGGATGCTGTTGGAGGTGGAGGATGATGTTGGAGGTGGAGGATGATGCTGGAGGTGGAGGATGAAGGTGGAAGTGGAGGTGGAGGATGAAGGAGGAGGTGGAGGATGATGTTGGAGGTGGGGGATGCTGTTGGAGGTGGAGGATGATGTTGGAGGTGGAGGATGATGCTGGAGGTGGAGGATGAAGGTGGAGGTGGAGAATGAAGTTGGAGGTGGAGGATGAAGGTGGAGGTGGAGGTGGAGGATGAAGGTGGAGGTGGAGGATGATGCTGGAGGTGGAGAATGAAGGTGGAGGTGGAGGATGATGCTGGGGGTGTAGGATGAAAGTGGAGGTAGAGGATGTAGATGGATGTGGAGGATGAAGGTGGAGGTGTAGGATGAAGGTGGAAGTGGAGGTGGAGGATGAAGGAGGAGGAGGATGATGTTGGAGGTGGAGGATGATGTTGGAGGTGGAGGATGATGTTGGAGGTGGAGGATGATGTTGGAGGTGGAGGATGATGTTGGAGGTGGAGGATGATGTTCGAGGTGGAGGATGATGCTGGAGGTGGAGGATGATGTTGGAGGTGGAGGATGATGTTGGAGGTGGAGGATGATGTTGGAGGTGTAGGATGATGTTGGAGGTGGAGGATGCTGTTGGAGGTGGGGGATGCTGTTGGATGTGAAGGATGATGTTGGAAGTGGAGGATGATGCTGGAGGTGGAGGATGAAGGTGGAGGTGGAGGTGGAGGATGAAGGTGGAGGTGGAGGATGAAGGTGGAGGAGTATGGTGGAGGATGATGCTGGAGGTGGAGGATGAAGGTGGAGGTGGAGGATGATGCTGGAGGTGGAGGATGAAGGTGGAGGATGAAGGTGGAGGTGGAGGATGAAAATGGAGGTGGAGGATAAAGGTGGAGGTGTAGGATGAAGGTTGAAGTGGAGGTGGAGGATGAAGGTGAAAGTGGAGGTGGAGGATGAAGGAGGAGGTGGAGGATGAAGGTGGAGGTGGAGGATGATGCTGGAGGTGGAGGATGAAGGTGGAGGTGGAGGATGATGCTGGAGGTGGAGGATGAAGGTGGAGGTGGAGGATGAAGGTGGAGGTGGAGGATGAAGGTGGAGGATGATGCTGGAGGCGGAGGATGAAGGTGGAGGGGGAGGGTGATGCTGGAGGTGGAAGATGAAGGTGGAGGTGGAGGATGATGCTGGAGGTGGAGGATGAAGGTGGAGGTGGAGAATGACACTACTAAAGTCTCCCAGCATGAGTTGGGAGACTTCAGCAGAGTTAGCGTCAGCTGGGAGACTTTAGTAGTGTCAGCCTGAGCTGCGCGAGTTCAGTAGTGTCAGCCTGAGCTGGGAGACTTCAGTAGTGTCAGCCTGAGCTGCGCGAGTTCAGTAGTGTCAGCCTGAGATGGGAGACTTTAGTAGTGTCAACCTGAGCTGCGCGAGTTCAGTAGTGTCAGCCTGAGCTGGGAGACTTCAGTAGTGTCAGCCTGAGCTGCGCGAGTTCAGTAGTGTCAGCCTGAGCTGGGAGACTTCAGTAGTGTCAGCCTGAGCTGGGAGACTTCAGTAGTGTCAGCCTGAGCTGGGAGACTTCAGTAGTGTCAGCCTGAGCTGCGCGAGTTCAGTAGTGTCAGCCTGAGATGGGAGACTTTAGTAGTGTCAACCTGAGCTGGGAGACTTCAGTAGTGTCAGCCTGAGCTGGGAGACTTCAGTAGTGTCAGCCTGAGCTGCGCGAGTTCAGTAGTGTCAGCCTGAGATGGGAGACTTTAGTAGTGTCAGCCTGAGCTGCGCGAGTTCAGTAGTTTCAGCCTGAGCTGGGAGACTTCAGTAGTGTCAGCCTGAGCTGCGCGAGTTCAGTAGTGTCAGCCTGAGCTGGGAGACTTTAGTAGTGTCAGCCTGAGCTGCGCAAGTTCAGTAGTGTCCGCCTGAGCTGGGAGACTTCAGTAGTGTCAGCCTGATCTGGGAGACTTCAGTAGTGTCAGCCTGAGCTGGGAGACTTCAGTAATGTTAGCCTGAGCTGGGAGACTTTAGTAGTGTCAACCTGAGCTGGGAGACTTTAGTAGTGTCAGCCTGAGCTGGGAGACTTTAGTAGTGTCAGCCTGAGCTGGGAGACTTTAGTAGTGTCAGCCTGAGCTGGGAGACTTCAGTAGTGTCAGCCTGAGCTGGGAGACTTCAGTAATGTTAGCCTGAGCTGGGAGACTTTAGTAGTGTCAGCCTGAGCTGGGAGACTTTAGTAGTGTCAGCCTGAGCTGGGAGACTTTAGTAGTGTCAGCCTGAGCTGGGAGACTTCAGTAGTGTCAGCCTGAGCTGGGAGACTTCAGTAGTGTCAGCCTGATCTGGGAGACTTCAGTAATGTTAGCCTGAGCTGGGAGACTTTAGTAGTGTCAGCCTGAGCTGGGAGACTTCAGTAGTGTCAGCCTGAGCTGGGAGACTTCAGTAGTGTCAGCCTGAGCTGGGAGACTTCATTAGTGTCAGCCTGAGCTGGGAGACTTCAGTAGTGTCAGCCTGAGCTGGGAGACTTCAGTAGTGTCAGCCTGAGCTGGGAGACTTCAGTAATGTTAGCCTGAGCTGGGAGACTTCAGTAGTGTCAGCCTGAGCTGGGAGACTTCATTAGTGTCAGCCTGAGCTGGGAGACTCTTTGGTAACTATTACCACTCAGGATAATCTATCCTTTAGTAACTAACACATCTGGCTAACATAATTCCTGGAGTATACCTGGAGGGTGTTTTGGGGGGTCAACGCCCCCTCGGTCCGGTCCGTGACCAGGCCAATATGAATTACTAGCTAAGAAAGCATCGTCTTTATACTTCTTTGAATATATATATATATATGTCGTGCCGAATATGTAAAACTGGTCATTTAGCAAGAACTCATTTAAAATTAAGTCCTTTCTAAAAATTTCTCTTATACGTTTAAAGATATATTTTTTTCATTAATGTTGATGTAAAAAATTATAATTTTGCACCAAAAGGAACTTAGAAAACTTACCTAACCTTATTATAACAAGAATAATTTATTTTAGCCTAACCCAACTAAATATATTTTAGATTTGTTTACAATAATTTAATACTAAACAAAGACAGTGAAATATATTTTTTTCGTTAGGTTCAGAATGATTTTGGCGAAATTATTGCATACACAAATTTTCACTTGTCCTATATGGCAAGATGAACGTTGCTATTTAAGCCAAGATCGCAAGTTCTGCCTATTCGGCACGACACATATATATATATATATATATATATATATATATATATATATATACAGAGAACCCGATCTTGTGCCTTTTGTTCTTTACGACAATATATATTACCACTTGCCTTTCGATTCGCCGTTTTTATAATACAGAAAGCTGCTACTCTTTTCTGTATTATAGTTACAATTCTGGCCAGATAAACATTTATTTTAACACACACACACACACACACACACACACACACACACAGGATGTTCCAGAGAGGGGACACAGAAACAAGGGGTCACAAGTGGAATCTGAAGACTCAGACAAGTCAGAGGGATGTTAGGAAGTATTTCTTCAGTCATAGAGTCGTCAGGAAGTGGAATAGCCTAGTAAGTGATGTATTGGACGCAGAAACGATATATAGCTTTAAGGCGAGGTACACAAAGCTTTGGAAGCAGAGAGAGAGAGGACCTAGTAGCAGTCAGTGAAGATGCGGGGCCAGGAGCTGAGTCTCGACCCCTGCAACGACAATTAGGTGAGTACCCCCCACACACACACACATTATATATATATATATATATATATATATATATATATATATATATATATATATATATATATATATATATACTGTATTTAAAGACAAAGTTCATTGACAAAAATACAATAAGGAGTATAACAACATAGATAACATCTCAGAGCTATATCTAGAATACTTCTTCCAGCTCCTCGGCGGTGGGCTGCGTGCCCAGAATTCTGCAGGCATTTTCCCTCTGGATCGCAACACTGAGTCTCTGGAAGAAGAAGCTGGCTGCAAGGCCTTCATATTTGCGGGTCTTCTGGATCTCCTTGTAGCTGGCGGCTCCACCCCCCTCCAGCTGCAGAGTATGGCAAATAGGTGTCTGCCAGTGTGGCAGCACATTATTATTATTATAATCAAGGGGGAAGCGCTAAACCCGGAGGATTATACAGCGCCTGGGGGGGGGGATGTGGAAGGCATTCAGGCTTAATTCGGGGAACTGGAGCACAGATCCAATTCCCTAAATCAAGAGCCCCTCACCAACATAAAGGAACCTTCCTTGAGGGGTGTGGCAGCACAGGTGTTGTCCCAGGCAATGTGCTTACCATCTTTCTATGGTAGCATAGTGGCTCCATCAGGGCGCTTTTGACTTCCGTCAGACCTCTGTACTTGGGGTTCCCGTTGAGCTGGGCAACGGGCTGTGGCGAGGCTTCTCTTTATGATGTCGTTGACCTCCTCATGTTTAGCACACTTCCTTTCTGATGTGTGACACACGAGACCATGAAGTCCGAATTGATCAGCTGTCGCCCTGCCGCAAATACACCTGTGTTCAGTGAGTATAGGGACGGCTAGGCGAAGAGCAACACCAATCCGAATGGCCTGTGGGGCGAGTCGAGTGCTCAGAGAACAACTGGGAACAGCTAGAAGGAAATCTGAGTGCGGTGCCTTCACAGCTAGGAGACGAGTTTTGTCCTTTCCTGAAGCGTTGGTGAGCATTGTGTTGGCACGCACAAATTTTCGCTTGCCTTATTAGGCAAGATGAGCGTTGCTGTTCAGGCCAAAATCGCAAATTTTGCATATTCGGCACGACATATATATTAAATAATTATACACATACGTACGTGTGTGCTCACCCATGACACTACCGCCCGCACGTGTGGTGCTATATGGCTGCACAGGTTTATAACCTGCGATGGGTATGTTATAATGTTTGACACATTAAGCACATGTAAGAGGGTTAGATGTGAAGGCGGAGGGGGTGGTGGAAGGGGAAGGGGGAAGGAAAGAAGAAAAGAGAGGGGAGAAGGAAGAAGAGAGAGGGGGAAAGGTGAGGGATATAATGTAACAGTGGCTGGTGGTTCAAACTTCAACCAACTCCCATACTCCTCCTCTTCCTCCCCCCCTCCCCTTCCCCCAATAGTGCTGACACTCAGCTGGATCAAAATTCTCTTCCAATTAGACGAACCCGAGACATGAGAGGCCTTGTACCCAGCTTTTCTCTCCTCCTTTTCTACCTCTTCCTTCTCTCCGTCTTCTTCCTAATTCTCTCTCCCTCTCCCTCCCTCCCTCTCTCTCACCTAAGAATCCTACAACTTTTAGAACGATACTTCAAGTTTTACAACTTGCCAACAATAACCAGCTGTGCTTCAGAGTCTGCGTGATCCAAGAAAGGTATACCCGTATTCAACAAGCCCAGCCTCCTCAACCTCAATGCACGCACAAGGAATACTACAGAGTGGTAATACAACTCTAAAGCAACAAGAAGCAAAAATATGTATTCATATACATGTGTATGCATGATATTATTATTATTATTATTATTATCAAAAAGAAGCGCTAAGCCACAAGGGCTATACAGCATATGCATGATATACTTATATACTTGTATGTGTTCTTGCATATGTATGCACGTATGAAGGTATATTGTTTTTGCATATTATTATTATTATAATCAAAAAGAAGCGCTAAGCCACAAGGGCTATACAGCGCTGCAGGGTAGGGAAGGAAGCAAGGGAATTGGATGGCAGAAGGGAGGGGGGATGATCAGCAGGTTACAGAAAACAGCGGGGCAGGGGATAGTACGGGGGTAGAGGGTAGCAAGAGATACAAGTAGAAAGGGCTGAAAGTATCAGAATTTGTGAAGTAAGTCAGTCGTTGTCAAAAAGTCAATGAGAGAGTCCGGATGAAAGGTGGGTCCATCAGCGAGAAGGGAAGGTAAAGAGAGAGCAGCGGGGCGAAGACGACGACAGAGGTAAATTCTGCGTGCTCGTTGATAAAGTGGGCAGTCCAACAGAATGTGGCTGACTGATAATGGAGCTTGGCAATTCTCACAGAGAGGAGCAAGACGCCTCTCCATGAGATATCCATGAGTAAGACGAGTATGGCCAATGCGAAGACGGGAGAGAGTAGTCTCCCAACCTCGACACTGGTGATAAGAAGACGGCCAGTAACCTATACTCGGTTTAATAGACTGAAGTTTGTTGCCGAGCATAGTAGACCAACGTTGTTGCCAACGGGTGTGAAGGTGGGAAGATATTACAGCAAAATAGTCCGTACATGGAATACCTCTATAAGAAACTGGTAGGTCATGTACTGCTGACCGCGCAGCAGTGTCTGCCTGTTCATTGCCCTGTACGTCAACATGACCAGGGACCCAACAAAAAACAATATCTTTATGCTTAGTAAAGATGCGGCGTAGCCAAAGTTGGATACGGAGGACTAAGGGGTGAGGTGTATCAAATTTTTGTATAGCCTGTAAAGCACTAAGGGAGTCTGAGACAACCACAAATGATGACACAGGCATAGATGCAATACGGATAAGTGCTGTAAGGATGGCATATAATTCAGCAGTAAAAATACTAGCTGAAGATAGTAAATGCCCTTGTACGACGCTGTCCGGAAACACTGCTGCGAATCCTACGCCGTCAGAAGACTTAGAGCCATCTGTGTACACAGCAATGGCATGAGAATGAGAGTGAAAGTGGTCAAGAAAAAGAGAGCGGGAAGCGACCGTAGACAGTTGGGCTTTCGAGCAAGGGAGGGAGAAAGAACAGACTCGAACAGCTGGAACTTCCCAGGGGGGTAGGGAAAAGTGAGATGCTACATGTACATAGAAAGGTGGTAGTTGAAGAGAAGACAAGAGCGAATGAAGGCGAAGAGAGAAGGGACGGAGTAAGCAGGGGCGGCGAACAAATAAAGAATGTCTACTAATATCAGTGACCATTCTATAAATGGAAGGATTGCGGAGATCATGAGAGCGTACATAGTAGCGCAGGCAATGGGCATCACGGCGATCGGATAAGGATGGAACGTTCGCTTCTGCATAGAGGCTTTCGACAGGGGAAGAGCGAAAAGCACCAAGGCATAAACGTAATCCTTGGTGATGAATGGGGTTAAGGCTAGAGAGAGTAGCAGGAGATGCCGCTGAATAGATCTGGTCACCATAATCAAGTTTCGATAAAATAAGGGTGGAATGTAGGTGAAGGAGGGTTCGACGATCAGCTCCCCACGAAAGATGAGCAAGGGTTTTAAGAAGGTTCAGCCGGCTGTGACAAGTTGCCTTCAGAGAGGTAATGTGAGGTTTCCAGGATAACCTACGATCAAAGAGGAGGCCCAGAAACTTGACTGTATCACGTTCAGGGATACGTGAGCCATAGAGGTACAAAGGATGATCAGAGATGACAGAGCGTCTAGTGAAAGTGATTTGGTGGGTTTTAGTGCTGGAAAATTTAAACCCATGTGTGGTGGCCCAATTGGAAACACGGTCGACTGCATGCTGGAGAGAATCTGTAAGGAGGTGACAGTCAGCGCCTGCACAGGCAATAGCGAAGTCATCAACATAGAGTGATGACCAAATATTTGATGGAAGACTAGAGGCCAAATCATTAATAGCAAGGAGAAAAGTGTTGTGCTCAGAACACATCCCTGGGGGACACCTTCAGCTTGGACAAAGTCCGGGGAGAGCACATTATTAACCCGAACACGGAAATGCCTGTCAGTTAAAAAGTTCTTAAGGAAGGATGGTAGATTGCCTCGAAGGCCTAAGGAGTGGGCTTGGGCTAAAATATTATACCTCCAAGTTGTGTCATATGCCTTCTCAAGGTCAAAAAATATGGCAATAACTGAGTGGTTATTCGCAAAGGCATTACGAACATACGTATCCAAGCGCAGTAAGGGGTCTATGGTAGAACGTCCCTTACGAAAGCCATATTGACGAGTGGAGAGACTGTTGTGTGTCTCTAAATACCACACTAAACGTCTATTTACTAGACGTTCCATTACTTTGCAAACTGCACTGGTAAGAGCAATGGGACGATAGTGGGAGGTTTCATGTCCCGTAGTGCCTGGTTTGCGGAAAGGGAGAACAATGGCGGATTTCCACAGCTGTGGAAGAACTCCTTGTGACCAAATAAGATTGTAAAGGCGTAATAGGACTGCAAGGGCTGACTGATGTAAATGTTGTAGCATACGAATATGAATGTCGTCGGGCCCAGCTGCCGATGATCGACAAGCTGAGAGTGTTGCCTCCAGTTCTTGAAGTGTAAAAGGCACATTATACTGTTCTTCTCTGAGAGAAGAAAAGTCCAAAGGTGCTAACTCTCTGGCAGACTTTGAGGAAAGAAATGAGGGGCATAGATGGAGTCCCTGAGAAATACGGACCAGATGATTGCCAATTTCATTGGCAACATCTAGTGGGTTTGCTATATCAACACCGGCAACCCGCAGAACAGGAGCCGGGTCAGGAGAATATTTACCACTCAGTTTTCGTACTTTTTTCCAGACTGCACTCATAGAGGAAGCAGAGGTGATGGTGGAGACATAATCTCGCCAGCAAGTGCGTTTAGCGTCACGGATGACACGGCGAGCGATCGCACGCTTCTGTTTAAAATCAAGGAGTCGCTCTGTGGTTCTATTGTACCGGTACCTGCCCCATGCAGCGCGTTTCAAACGTACTGCACGAGCACAAGCAGGAGACCACCAAGGCACGCATTTCTGAGAATGCCTGCCCGAAGTTTGGGGTATAGAATGAGAAGCTGCGGTGAAAACGGAGGACGAGAAGAGGTGTAAAAGCTCATCGATGGAGGACGAAGAAGGAACCTCTTTAAAAACAGTCAGGTGTGAGTAAAGGTTCCAATTTGCCCGATTAAATTGCCAGCGTGGGGTGCGAAGAGGTGGCGAATATGAAGGGGAAGTAAGAATGATTGGGAAATGATCACTGTCATGTAAGTCCGGGAGAACAGACCAAGTAAAGTCTAATGCGGCGGAGGAAGAGCAAACTGAGAGATCTATGCAAGAGAGAGTATGAGTCCGAGGATCAAAATGGGTGTGAGTACCTGTATTTAAAACATGGAGGGGGTGGGTGGCAAGAAAAGCCTCTAACTGAATTCCACGGGAATCACAGTGAGACCCTCCCCAGAGGAAATGGTGGGCATTAAAATCACCAAGTAACAGAATCGGTGGCGGTAATGACGAAACAAGGAAGGCAAAATCCGGAATAGATAATGCCCGAGAAGGAGAGAGATATAAAGAACAGAGCGTATACCACCTATGTAAGTGGATACGGGCTGCTGTGTAATGCAGCGAAGTATGAATAAATAGCTGATGGTACGGAATATCCGTGCGGAGAAGAAGGGCACTTTCATTAAAGGTCCCATCAGGAAAAGGATCTGAAGAATACAATAAATTATAGCCTGAGATGTGAGAAATAACAGCAGAGTGTAATTTTGGTTCCTGTAAGCAAACACCAACAGGGGCAAACTGGGAGAGTAACATCTGAAGCTCACCCCGATTACCCCTGAGGCCGCGTATATTCCACTGTAAAAAGGCCATGATTGGCAATGATAAAGATACTTGAAATCCGCAGGTATGGGTTCCTACGGACTAGAAGGGTTAGAAAAGTCCACATGCGGAGGCAGTGGAAAATGTTCAAGCAGCGAAGGAACGGTGCGCTGTGAAGAAAGGAGTTGCGCAGATGGAGCAGAGGAGAGAGAAAGAGCGGAAGGTGGATCAGTGTCCATTGATGGTTTGGTCTCTGCAATATATTCAGAGATTGCTTCAAGTGTTTCGGAATTCAAAGATGTCGTATGGGAGACAATATTGGGAATGGTAGGGGGAGGATGAGTAAAGATTGGAACTGTATTGGACTGTACCAAGGTAGGGGGGGGCGAAAGGGTGGAGGGAACTGGAGAAGCGTGGCAGGGGACAGAAGAGACAGGAACCTGGGAGGTGGCAGAAGAGGAAGAAACTTGGGAGGGAACAGGGGAGGAAGGTACATTACGAGGAGGAGGGTGAACCTCTGCACTTGTAACTGAGCCAGTGAGAGGGGAAGAACTAGGGACAGAGACAGGGAGGGTAAAATGAGGAGGTGGAAGATGGGTAGGAGGTGTTACCGGACCTTTTTTTGACTTTTGAGAAGTAGAGGGACGATTGGGAAGAGGTGTCGTACGAGGTCTCGTCGATACTGAGGCTTGTAAGAGAGAACTCGAAGAAGCGAGATTAGACTGAGGCGTTGAAGTAGGGACGTCTGAGCCGAGGACAGCAAAAGGATTAGATACAGGAGTGATTATGGGAGAGGTAACCACAGAGGTGGGTGTAGAAGATGGGATACCAGAAGTGGGGGGACGTTTTGAAACACGGGAATAAGAAACACGTGGGAGTCTCCCTTGGAGGCGGAGATGAGAAACTGCCATGGCATAAGGGAGACCTTCTGTCTCTTTGAGGTAACGGATTTCCCGCTCGTTTAAATAGACCTGACAACGGCGAGAGTACGAAGGGTGAGCCTCATGACAGTTAAGGCAAGAGGGAGATCGATTGCAAGACGTATTAGAATGGTCATCGGCACCACAGACTGGGCATTCGGCGATAGATCTGCAATATTTCGCTGGATGGCCAAATCGCCAGCAATTTCTACACTGTTGTGGTGTAGGGATCACCTTTCGAACTTGTAACCGATGTCCTGCTATATAAACGGAGGATGGGAGTTCTCGGCTGTCAAAAGTTAAACGAGCCACATTGCTAGGGTATCGTCTCCGCCCACGGGCAGGAAGAACGTAAGTGTCTACCTTGAGGATTGGGAGATCTTGGAGTTCCAGCTGTTCTAGAATGTCGGTGCCACATGTCTGGAAATTTTGTTGAACTATGGTATGGGGCAGAATAACGGTACCACTACAAGAATTGAGGGAATGATGTTTTTCAAGGGTGACAGGAACAGTATCTATATGGGAAAGACGAGAGAGCTCACGAGCCTGGGTAGCATTCTGTACGGTAATGATGCGCGTACCGCTCTTAAGAGCATGAAAAGAAATATCTTTACCAACATGGCGTAGGAGTGCCTTGCCAATACTATGGTCAGAAAGATAGGCAGTAGAGGAAGTTGGTCGTAAAGTGAAGAATTTAGTCCACTGTTCAGTCTGAAACTGAGCGTGGAAAGGTAGTGAAGGACGTGTCGATCGTTTCTGAGAAGAACGAGAAGGTGAAGGTGGAGAAGTATCATCAGCAGGCAATTGTCGTTGACGTTTAGGCGTGGGACCAGAGTTGGTCCGACGTGGAACGGGTCGGCGATTTGAAAATTGCCGCACCGTAGAGGGAGAGGCCGGAAGCATAGTCAGAGGAGAGCGAAGGTCTGATAAATCGAAGGAGTCAGTCGAGGCCTCAGTACCTGAAGCGGGTGAGGAAACAGCACCGGCAATAGGTACAGAGGCATGAGGAATGTCTGAAGAGTGGTCCAAAGACGAGGCGGGGTCAGAACGGGGTGCGGTATCAAGAAGGGGCCCGGGGGTACCAGGTTCATGGACTAGGGCTGCCATGGTTAGGTTACTTCTTTCTTTTTGTTTTTAAGAAAAAAAAAGAAAGAAGAAAAGAAAATAAAAATAAAAAAAAAGAAAAAAAAAAGGGGGGACCGGGGAGGGATAGTTCCTAGGAGGAATGAAAGGGCCAGAAATCTCCCTCCGCGCCCAAGAGGACTCGACACCGCTAGTAGCGCAGATGCAGCATGGAACCCGTGCCATACCCTACCCTTCATGCCAGTAAACCAGCAATCTGGGATAGCAACCTCACATCTGCCGAGCTACCTCGGTGGACAAAAGAGAGGGCGGCCGGATATCCGCCACAAAGCATACCTCCTTCAGCCACCACCCCCGGAATCCGAAAGGTGGCTTCCAGAGATACACCCGTCGCCCAAAAGACACCCAAAGCTACTCCGGGATACCGGAGAGGGATCGGGACATCCCTAGGCAATCCAGATTCCACGGCAAACTACGCCACCGCCAAGAAACCTCAACGGAATGGGATCGACCCCGGTGTCCTTTCCTCTACCTAGGAACTAGCGTGCCTGTGGGAGAAATCCCAAAGGACAAAAAGAGGAAGGGCAAAAGGGAGGAGTGGGGAGGAGGAGGAGGAAAGGAAAAAGGGGAGGATGGGGAGGATGGGATAGGGGAGGGGAGATTGGGGGGTAATTAGGTTCGGTCTGAGGAAGAAGACCGATAGGTCTAATTCCTCAGACCAAGAGCCTCTTCACCACGCCAAGGAGCCCCCCTTGAAGAGGTGTTTTTGCATAAATGCATGTATTTATGTATAAGTGTGCATATGTACATACGAGCGTATGTATTCCTGTGTGAATGTATGTACATACACTTTTGAGAATGTATGAATATATGTATATGTGTACATATGTATGCATATGTACACATATACATACAAAGATTCTCTGATCCATTGCAATGCACCAATTTTTTTACAGTCCAAGAAAATGCAATCAACCCACCCCTCTCTCTCGTGGCTTCCGTTACCTTGTCATAAAACTCCAGTAAGTTTTTGACACAGAATTTGCCTTCCACGAATCCATGCTGGTTGGCGTTTATATTCTTGTTCCGTTTCAGATGTTCCACCACTCTCCTGATAATCTTCTCCATGACTTTGCGTACTATACACGTCAGTGACACTAGTCTCAGACCGGGCCGCGGGGGCGTTGACCCCCGGAACTCTCTCCAGGTAAACTCCAGGTAGTCTATAGTTTAAGTATGTGTTACGTCAGGGGCCATGTCTCTACGCCTGTTTTGGCCCCTTTCCGTAATAAGATGTCGAATCCAGCTCTGGTCTAGTTGTCCTTAGACACATGTCATTTTAATATGGGGAATATCTTTAGGAGACTGATCCGACTAAATAAAATGTGATCTTTATTATAAAAGAATCCATATAAAACTTAGTATGTGATACAATATTCTCTCTGTCTCTCTCTTGTAGTGTTATACATAAAAGTACACGTTGTCTGGGACTAAGTAATCTTCTAGAGCGGGGGAATGTATTAAAGGATGAGTGCCTGAATGTGCTCAGAAGAGAGTGTATGAAGCTACCCTGAGCGAGTGTGGGAACCTACTCAGAGCAAATGCTATGAACCTACTGACTGTACCAGAGAGAGGTAAGCTGACGTCAGGTTGGTCACGTGACTGAGGGAGACGTCAGTACCTGAACTGCTAACCGGCACTTAAACTAGTGGTTTCCCACTACATGAAAACACTTAATGTAGACTAACAAAACATAATATAATACAATATTAGCATTAGCATATATATATAATAAAATAAGGGAGCACATCCTAGTATAAAATATATCGGTTATGGTCATACTCGTAACAGTATGTATATGTCTAAATATGTATGTGTATACACAATGTATGTATGACTGTCTAAATATGTATGTGTGTGTATACACAACTAAGGCGATCAATCGGCCATTAAACAGAGTTAACTGAAAAAAAAACTTAAACTATCAGTGTTCAGAATGTGTAGACGTTGTGTTGCTGAGGAGTCTTGTTCTCCCGTTCACATCACGGACACCAGTAGACCCATGTTGATAAAAACCTCACAAGTTATTCTACAATGACAAACAAATGCTAGACCAGAGTAATGTTAAATATTAATGTACGTTTCGAATTTAGCTTAATACTGAATGTCTGTTGTCGATTTTTTTAGGTGGAAAAGAATACCTTTTTGAAAGTTAATTTTTACAACTCGGTATTAAAAATTCTTTGGTCTAGAAGAGTAAGCATGATATTCCCCCTCCCCCCCCAAAAATTTTTTTAATAAAGTGTGTAAATTAGAGGCTACAAAGACCGCGGAAATAATATATTTCCCTCTCAGCATAGCATTGAAATTTTGAAGCCGATTAGAAGAGGCTTCCTCCAGCTACCACATGGAAACTAAATCTGGGAATGAGCTGTGACACTGTCCTCAGAGGCTCGGGCGGTGTTGCTCCCCTGGAAACGTTGCGGTTTCCCTGGGAATTTTCAGAAATGATATAGACATACTGTGAGGCTACCCCTGAACTGCAACCTCTAAAATCTAAATAATAAAATTCACAGCCAGAAGGTAAGGCAAGACGACGGTACTGCCCTGCGCAGCACCGGTGACACAAACACGCGACGTGATGATGAACAATGAGCCAAACTTCACCTTCCATTGTCCTTGAAATTATTAATTAATGTTTTGCTTCGTGAGTTACAGCGCAGGTTTACTGACAACATTAGCTCATATTTTTCATCTGGAAGTTCTTCCATCAAAGATTGGTATTACTAGGAGGTATCGTGAGGGAGGTCACCTAGACCTCCTACAGCGTCGTACAAGGTTCTCAATACAAACTGCATAAACGTTTAACTGAAAAATATCTGTTTACAGACGATTTAAAAGAGGAGGGGGTTATAATATTGACCAAAATATTCAGTGTAAAACAAAATTATACAAAAAGGAAATTGAAAACCAAAGGAAAAATACAAAATTAAGGAAGTAACAGACTCAGATACCAATGAAAAGAGTTTCTTTCAGACGTACAGGCATAAGATTAGATAAAATATACAACCATTTAGCTGTAACTTGGGTCAGCTTACTGTTAGTGACAAACAAACAATAAGTACTAATACTTATTTCCTCTATATTTTTTTTACACAAGAGGATATAAACGAAATTCCAGACGTCACCGGACCCTAATGAGCTGTTTTCAGGGGTTCTAATATAACTATGCACGGAGGAATTTAGCAAACTGTTAGCTTTTCTCTTCAACAGATCACCACAGGCGGGTATCGCACTGGTTACGTGGAAAAATGGCAAATGTCTCACGAAATCGTAATGACACGATTACAAACAAACCATACCACGGGCAGTGACAGAACCCGCGATCAGTCATAAAACTAGAGACCGACGCGCTAGCCACTGGGCCAGTGGCTAGTGAGTCGATCTGGAGTTTTATGACTCTTTCACGCGGGTTCTATCCCTACCCGCGGTATGGTTTATGGCAAATGTCATAATCCATTTGCAAAGCAGAAGACAGGTGCTTAGCTTAAAATCATAAACCACTCAGCCTAACCTCAATTGTGGGAAAGTTGATGGAATCGCTAATTGTGGATACAGTTCGAAGCCACACTGAAAAATATAATTTAGCCAATGTATCTCAAATTTCCAGGAATCATCTACGATAATTCCCATTAAACCATGCACGTATCCAGGCTAATCACTGGTAAATCTCACTAAACTACATATTTATCCAGGGATAATCAACCAAAAAAACTCACTAAACTACATACTCATCCACCAATAATCGCTACTAAATCCCACTATGCACATACCCTGTGGTAATCACTAAAAATTCTCACCAATGTAAACCCATAGGAGTGAAATCCAGCTGTCGGGAGGATTATAGTCAAGTGTCTCCTCTCTCTCTCTTTCCCAGACCTCCAGAAGTATATTAATCTTTCCAAAAATTCGATCGATTATTTATCACATTCCTCTCTCCACACAATAACCACGCGATCAATTTTTAATCACTTTCTCTTCTTTGCTCAACAAGCACTAACGGCTTGTAGGCTACTCCAGGTCTCTCCTCCTGACTCTCACCTCCCACTTCATCCCTTGTTCGCCCTCCAGGGGGGAGGGGGGAGGGGGGTTTCTTTGTCAGATAAATGAAACCTCTGGCACGCCAGTGCTGGGTTATCATTTATGAAAAGGAAGGGTAGTATTGTGTTTTTCTCCTCACGGGATAGCGAAGAAGATAATGATATATATATATATATATATATATATATATATATATATATATATATATATATATATATATATATATATTACCCCGGAACAAGTGGTATTGATTAATAACAACACTGCACTAGCCAAGGAGTCGAACCCATGCTGTTTTGGCCCGCCTCATGGTGAGAGAAAGCGCATGACGCTTTAGAGCACTAGACCACACAATCCTTAACAATGGTGCATCCAGCCAAGCTAGATGTTGTACCCACCATCGAAGGACATACGGTGGTGTGGACGCCTCTGAGCTAATTTCATTCTACTCCCTGTTTGTGTTCTAGCTCAACAAGCAGTATATTATATTATTGTACCCACGGAACAATTTGTATTGATCAATAACAACACTGCACTGGCCAAGGATATATATCTATATCTCTATAATATATATATATATATATATATATATATATATATATATATATATATATATATATATATATATATTATATATATATATATGTAGGTTGGTAGACAGCAACCGCCCAGGGAGGTACTACCGTCCTGCCAGGTGAGTGTAAAACGAAAGCCTGTAATTGTTTTACATGATGGTAGGATTGCTGGTGTCCTTTTTTCTGTCTCATGAACATGCAAAATTTCAGGTACGTCTTGCTATTTCTACTTACACTCAGGTCACACTACACATACATGTACAAGCGTATATATACATACCCCTCTGGGTTTTCTTCTATTTTCTTTCTAGTTTCTTGTTCTTGTTTATTTCCTCTTATCTCCATGGGGAAGTGGAACAGAATTCTTCCTCCGTAAGCCATGCGTGTTGTAAGAGGCAACTAAAATGCCGGGAGCAAGGGGCTAGTAACCTCTTCTCCTGTATATATAACTAAATGTAAAAGGAGAAACTTTCGTTTTTCCTTTTGGGCCACCCCGCCTCGGTGGGATACGGCCGGTGTGTTGAAAGAAGAAAGATATATATATATATATATATATATATATATATATATATATATATATATATATATATATATTTTAGTGTTGT
>NC_091297.1:34626338-34681338 GCF_038502225.1 Cherax quadricarinatus | reverse complement strand
CAGTTTTGCGTTTTCTTCCGCATCTTCCTCAGCGCAGCGTCCACAGTCACCAGTGTCTTCAGTTCTCTACGGAATCCGAAAAAACAGGTGACTTTGCTAAGCTCAAATTTCCCGTGATTTGATACTCAAATCAGCATGTATTCTAAGAGCTACAATTCTTGAACGCATCCTAGGTATAACATCCATCATGAATTTCAGCAGTAATCATGAACTGAAGGGGAGACTTTGGCAAAACCACATTCACTCACAGAGCACGCTAGGAGGAATAGCATTACAGAACAACAGCTGTTGTAGTACTGAACAGTCGCAGGGTAACACCATAGCTGGATGGTTGCTATAAGTAGGTAGTAAACTCCTCTGAAAAGGAAAGAACCAAAACTACATTAATTAAACCAGAGACTAAGACATATTATGAGATATGTCTTAGAGATAGATATATAGATAGATATATAGATAGATAGATAGATAGATAGAGAGCTAGATAGATAGATAGTCAGATAGCTAAATAGATAGATAGAAGATAGATAGATAGATAGATAGATAGATAGATAGATAGATAGATAGATAGATAGAGAGAGAGAGAGAGAGAGAGAGAGAGAGAGAGAGAGAGAGAGAGAGAAAGGAACAAGTATGAGCGCCAAGAGGTGGGTGGCTCCTCCATTGATTGATGGAGCAGTGGACTATATTTGCTATGACTGCAGTAATGGTGTTTACACTGTATGCTCTGACACTCCTATGTTACCAGAGCCCACGATCACTCACCCCATGTTAACAGAGCCCACGATCACTCACCCCATGTTAACAGAGCCCACGATCACTCACGCCATGTTAACAGAGCACATGATCACTCACCCCATGTTAACAGAGCCCACGATCACTCACCCCATGTTAACAGAGCCCACGATCACTCACCCCATGTTAACAGAGCCCACGATCACTCACCCCATGTTAACAGAGCCCACGATCACTCACCCCATGTTAACAGAGCCCACGATCACTCACCCCATGTTAACAGAGCCCACGATCACTCACCCCATGTTAACAGAGCCCACGATCACTCACCCCATGTTAACAGAGCCCACGATCACTCACCCCATGTTAACAGAGCCCACGATCACTCACCCCATGTTAACAGAGCACATGATCACCCACCCCATATTACCAGAGCCCACGATCACTCACACAATGTTAACAGAGCACACGATCACTCACCCCATGTTGCCAGAGCACATGATCACTCACACAATGTTAACAGAGCACACGATCACTCACCCCATGTTGCCAGAGCACATGATCACTCACACAATGTTAACAGAGCACACGATCACTCACCCCATGTTGCCAGAGCACATGATCACTCACACAATGTTAACAGAACACATGATCACTCACACAATGTTAACAGAGCACATGATCACTCATCCCATGTTGCCAGAGCACATGATCACTCACACAATGTTAACAGAACACATGATCACTCACACAATGTTAACAGAACACACGATCACTCACCCCATGTTACTAGAGCACATGATCACTCACCCCATATTACCACAGCCCATGATCACTCACCCCATATTACCACAGCCCACGATCACTCACCCCATATTACTAGAGCCCATGATCACTCACCCCATATTACTAGAGCCCATGATCACTCACCCCATATTACTAGAGCCCATGATCACTCACCCCATATTACTAGAGCCCATGATCACTCACCCCATATTACTAGAGCCCATGATCACTCACCCCATATTACCACAGCCCACGATCACTCACCCCATGTTACTAGAGCCCACGATCACTCACCCCATATTACCACAGCCCACGATCACTCACCCCATATTACCACAGCCCACGATCACTCACCCCATATTACCACAGCCCACGATCACTCACCCCATATTACCACAGCCCACGATCACTCACCCCATATTACCACAGCCCACGATCACTCACCCCATGTTACTAGAGCCCACGATCACTCACCCCATATTACCACAGCCCACGATCACTCACCCCATATTACCACAGCCCACGATCACTCACCCCATATTACCACAGCCCACGATCACTCACCCCATATTACCACAGCCCACGATCACTCACCCCATGTTACTAGAGCCCACGATCACTCACCCCATATTACCACAGCCCACGATCACTCACCCCATATTACCACAGCCCACGATCACTCACCCCATATTACCACAGCCCACGATCACTCACCCCATATTACTAGAGCACATGATCACTCACCCCATGTTACTAGAGCCCACGATCACTCACCCCATATTACCACAGCCCACGATCACTCACCCCATGTTACTAGAGCCCACGATCACTCACCCCATATTACCACAGCCCACGATCACTCACCCCATGTTACTAGAGCCCACGATCACTCACCCCATATTACTAGAGCACATGATCACTCACCCCATGTTACTAGAGCCCACGATCACTCACCCCATATTACTAGAGCCCATGATCACTCACCCCATATTACCACAGCCCACGATCACTCACCCCATATTACTAGAGCCCATGATCACTCACCCCATATTACCACAGCCCACGATCACTCACCCCATATTACTAGAGCCCATGATCACTCACCCCATATTACCACAGCCCACGATCACTCACCCCATATTACCACAGCCCACGATCACTCACCCCATATTACTAGAGCACATGATCACTCACCCCATGTTACTAGAGCCCATGATCACTCACCTCATATTACTAGAGCCCATGATCACTCACCCCATATTACCACAGCCCACGATCACTCACCCCATATTACTAGAGCACATGATCACTCACCCCATGTTACTAGAGCCCACGATCACTCACCCCATATTACCACAGCCCACGATCACTCACCCCATGTTACTAGAGCCCACGATCACTCACCCCATATTACCACAGCCCACGATCACTCACCCCATGTTACTAGAGCCCACGATCACTCACCCCATATTACCACAGCCCACGATCACTCACCCCATGTTACTAGAGCCCACGATCACTCACCCCATATTACCACAGCCCACGATCACTCACCCCATATTACCACAGCCCACGATCACTCACCCCATATTACTAGAGCCCATGATCACTCACCCCATATTACCACAGCCCACGATCACTCACCCCATATTACTAGAGCCCACGATCACTCACCCCATATTACCACAGCCCACGATCACTCACCCCATATTACCACAGCCCACGATCACTCACCCCATATTACTAGAGCCCATGATCACTCACCCCATATTACCACAGCCCACGATCACTCACCCCATATTACTAGAGCCCATGATCACTCACCCCATATTACTAGAGCCCATGATCACTCACCCCATATTACTAGAGCCCATGATCACTCACCCCATATTACTAGAGCCCATGATCACTCACCCCATATTACTAGAGCCCATGATCACTCACCCCATATTACTAGAGCCCATGATCACTCACCCCATATTACTAGAGCCCATGATCACTCACCCCATATTACTAGAGCCCATGATCACTCACCCCATATTACTAGAGCCCATGATCACTCACCCCATATTACTAGAGCCCATGATCACTCACCCCATATTACCACAGCCCACGATCACTCACCCCATGTTACTAGAGCCCACGATCACTCACCCCATATTACTAGAGCCCATGATCACTCACCCCATATTACCACAGCCCACGATCACTCACCCCATGTTACTAGAGCCCACGATCACTCACCCCATATTACCACAGCCCACGATCACTCACCCCATATTACTAGAGCACATGATCACTCACCCCATGTTACTAGAGCCCACGATCACTCACCCCATATTACTAGAGCCCACGATCACTCACCCCATATTACTAGAGCACATGATCACTCACCCCATGTTACTAGAGCCCACGATCACTCACCCCATATTACTAGAGCCCATGATCACTCACCCCATATTACCACAGCCCACGATCACTCACCCCATATTACTAGAGCCCATGATCACTCACCCCATATTACCACAGCCCATGATCACTCACCCCATATTACCAAAGCCCACGATCACTCACCCCATATTACCACAGCCCACGATCACTCACCCCATATTACTAGAGCACATGATCACTCACCCCATGTTACTAGAGCCCACGATCACTCACCCCATATTACCACAGCCCACGATCACTCACCCCATATTACTAGAGCCCATGATCACTCACCCCATATTACCACAGCCCACGATCACTCACCCCATATTACTAGAGCCCACGATCACTCACCCCATATTACTAGAGCCCATGATCACTCACCCCATGTTACTAGAGCCCACGATCACTCACCCCATATTACCACAGCCCACGATCACTCACCCCATATTACTAGAGCACATGATCACTCACCCCATGTTACTAGAGCCCACGATCACTCACCCCATATTACTAGAGCACATGATCACTCACCCCATATTACCACAGCCCACGATCACTCACCCCATATTACTAGAGCCCACGATCACTCACCCCATATTACTAGAGCCCACGATCACTCACCCCATATTACTAGAGCCCACGATCACTCACCCCATATTACCACAGCCCATGATCACTCACCCCATGTTACTAGAGCCCACGATCACTCACCCCATATTACCACAGCCCATGATCACTCACCCCATGTTACTAGAGCCCACGATCACTCACCCCATATTACCACAGCCCACGATCACTCACCCCATATTACTAGAGCCCACGATCACTCACCCCATATTACTAGAGCCCACGATCACTCACCCCATATTACTAGAGCCCACGATCACTCACCCCATATTACCACAGCCCACGATCACTCACCCCATATTACTAGAGCACATGATCACTCACCCCATATTACTAGAGCCCACGATCACTCACCCCATATTACTAGAGCCCATGATCACTCACCCCATATTACTAGAGCCCACGATCACTCACCCCATATTACTAGAGCACATGATCACTCACCCCATATTACTAGAGCACATGATCACTCACCCCATATTACTAGAGCCCATGATCACTCACCCCATATTACTAGAGCCCATGATCACTCACCCCATATTACTAGAGCCCATGATCACTCACCCCATATTACTAGAGCACATGATCACTCACCCCATATTACTAGAGCACATGATCACTCACCCCATATTACTAGAGCCCATGATCACTCACCCCATATTACTAGAGCCCATGATCACTCACCCCATATTACTAGAGCACATGATCACTCACCCCATATTACTAGAGCACATGATCACTCACCCCATATTACTAGAGCACATGATCACTCACCCCATATTACTAGAGCCCATGATCACTCACCCCATATTACTAGAGCCCATGATCACTCACCCCATATTACTAGAGCCCATGATCACTCACCCCATATTACTAGAGCCCATGATCACTCACCCCATATTACTAGAGCCCATGATCACTCACCCCATATCACTAGAGCCCATGATCACTCACCCCATATTACTAGAGCCCATGATCACTCACCTCATATTACTAGAGCACATGATCACTCACCCCATATTACTAGAGCCCATGATCACTCACCCCATATTACTAGAGCACATGATCACTCACCCCATATTACTAGAGCCCATGATCACTCACCCCATATTACTAGAGCCCATGATCACTCACCCCATATTACCACAGCCCACGATCACTCACCCCATATTACTAGAGCCCATGATCACTCACCCCATATTACTAGAGCCCATGATCACTCACCCCATATTACTAGAGCCCACGATCACTCACCCCATATTACTAGAGCCCACGATCACTCACCCCATATTACCACAGCCCACGATCACTCACCCCATGTTACTAGAGCCCACGATCACTCACCCCATATTACTACAGCCCATGATCACTCACCCCATATTACTAGAGCCCACGATCACTCACCCCATATTACTAGAGCACATGATCACTCACCCCATATTACTAGAGCCCACGATCACTCACCCCATATTACTAGAGCACATGATCACTCACCCCATATTACTAGAGCCCATGATCACTCACCCCATATTACTAGAGCACATGATCACTCACCCCATATTACTAGAGCCCACGATCACTCACCCCATATTACTAGAGCCCACGATCACTCACCCCATATTACTAGAGCACATGATCACTCACCCCATATTACTAGAGCCCATGATCACTCACCCCATATTACTAGACCCCATGATCACTCACCCCATATTACTAGAGCCCATGATCACTCACCTCATATTACTAGAGCACATGATCACTCACCCCATATTACTAGAGCCCATGATCACTCACCCCATATTACTAGAGCACATGATCACTCACCCCATATTACTAGAGCCCATGATCACTCACCCCATATTACTAGAGCCCATGATCACTCACCCCATATTACCACAGCCCACGATCACTCACCCCATATTACTAGAGCCCATGATCACTCACCCCATATTACTAGAGCCCATGATCACTCACCCCATATTACTAGAGCCCACGATCACTCACCCCATATTACTAGAGCCCACGATCACTCACCCCATATTACCACAGCCCACGATCACTCACCCCATGTTACTAGAGCCCACGATCACTCACCCCATATTACTACAGCCCATGATCACTCACCCCATATTACTAGAGCCCACGATCACTCACCCCATATTACTAGAGCACATGATCACTCACCCCATATTACTAGAGCCCACGATCACTCACCCCATATTACTAGAGTACATGATCACTCACCCCATATTACTAGAGCCCATGATCACTCACCCCATATTACTAGAGCACATGATCACTCACCCCATATTACTAGAGCCCACGATCACTCACCCCATATTACTAGAGCCCACGATCACTCACCCCATATTACTAGAGCACATGATCACTCACCCCATATTACTAGAGCCCACGATCACTCACCCCATATTACTAGAGCACATGATCACTCACCCCATATTACTAGAGCACATGATCACTCACCCCATATTACTAGAGCCCATGATCACTCACCCCATATTACTAGAGCACATGATCACTCACCCCATATTACTAGAGCCCATGATCACTCACCCCATATTACTAGAGCACATGATCACTCACCCCATATTACTAGAGCACATGATCACTCACCCCATATTACTAGAGCCCATTATCATGTGGGAGTTCGATACGTGGATTAGGGTAGAAATACTCACGTAGGCTGTTATACGTATAATTGCTGTTATGTGGAGAATGCCCGCCAGACGTACCTATCTCCTTGCTTCCACTCGTAACACTGACTAGCCGTCTGGCCAGTACCCCGTAGTGGGTGTTTTGAAATAGTGTCAGCTCAGCACAATATGAAGACGTGACTCAAGACGGTTGGTCGTGAGTCAACGGACACTGGTTACTGGTAACTGGTTACTACGTTACTACTACTGAGATTACTGGTAACTGGTTACTACGTTACTACTACTGAGAGCTCGGCGACGCTAACGTATGTCGTCCCGACATACAACTAATACAAACTAGAGATGGCAGGTATACGGCTTGGTCTGATTCTATACAATGTCAAAGTACACAACATGAACATTATAGATACATAAGTAGAACATTGGAATGAAAGCTTACGTAACTGAAACTGTAATGTAATACAAGGTATACTATAGTACAACTTAAAACTCAACAAATGAACAACGAACTCAACATTGAGATTACAAGTGATAAAAACAAAAATTTTGATCGATCGATCTGTATTCGTGTGATCTACGGATTCTGAGGAAGGAATATATACAAAGAAAGAGTGTTTAACAGAAAGGCAGATTCGGTGCACGCAAATCTAGACTGTTAACTCTCAGAATGCGGAGAGAACATGAACACAAAAAAAAAATTCTTAAATACTGATAAGTTGATACTGTAATTATTCATCTATACAGGTTATTTACATTTAACCCCAACTCTGCTAGGGTAAGATTGGCATATGCAGAATGGGTATCATCTCTGGGAGGATCAAACTCTTTAGCATTGGCTAACTCATGCTGCATTTGAGGCAAATCTGAATTGGAAGTTACAAATGATACTTGAAGATTTCTCAATACCTGTCGTGTACGTAGGGAATAACGACATTCAGGTTGATCGTCTGACTGAGTATCAGAGGAAGAGAGTACAGGATCAGGAGGATTGTCAGAGTCTGTCACATTAGTCTGGGTTGGAACATCATTATCATCACATACTAACTTCATATGATCCAAATGCGATTCTTTATACTGACCAGTACTAATCTCTCTAACCTTATACTTATTTCCAGTGATATGTTCAACTACTCGATAAGGACCAACAAACCTTTGATCAAGCTTTGGCATAGCAGACGTTTTGTTAAAATTAGTCAGCATAACTCTCGAACCTACTTTGATTTTGGATGGCTTTACTCGAGTATTTGCGACTCTTGTAAATTCAGCTGTTGATTTATGAAGTGTTTCACGGATTCTTCTAAAAACACTTTGAGCTAAGCTGGTACGAGTTGCTACGAAATCATCAGGGTTGTAATTTTGTTTCGGATTAGAATATAACAACTCATAAGGCAAACGCTTATCTACACCATACAATGCATAATGTGGAGTGTCACCTATAGAAACATTGTAAGCAGAATTTATAGCACACTGCACATCAGGTATAACTTCATCCCAAGTTTCACTGTTGGGATTGATAGTGGCTCTCAAGACATCAAGTACTTTCTTATTGGTTCGTTCCGCTAACCCATTGCTGGCAGGATGATAAAGAACAATGGTGGATTTAGTGATCTTGTACAAGGTACACAATTTTTCAAGAATTTCATTACAGAATTCACCTCCATTATCTGTTACTAGGGACTTAGGGGTGGTATTCCTGCAGATAATGCGTTCTTTAAACGCTTTAGCTACTGTCTCGGCAGTCTTGTCTGCAATAGGAACTAACTCGCAATATCTGGTGAAATGGTCTACCATAACACACAGATGTTTGTTACCTTGGAGGGAACATCGGAAATTAGTTAACAAATCTAGCGCAACTCTTTCCCAAGGTTCGCTAGTAGTTGGATACACTTGGATTGGATTAGGACCATTAGCATTGCCTTTATGTTGCATGCAGACACTACATTTCCTAACATACTCAGAAATATCAGTTGCCATACGAGGCCAAAAGTATTTCAATCTGGCTTGTTTTACTGAACGATCCATACCAAGGTGTGCAACACCTGGTACATCGTGAACTAGCTGTAAGGCTACATTCACTAGTGACTGTGGAATTACTAACTGGTATACTCTTCTGCTAGGAGTACCCAACTCGGCTGTTCGATACAGTAATTCGTGGTTCATGAGAAAGTCACTGATGGTGCTGGTGGCTTCACAGTCAGAATGATCTTCCTGGAGCAGGAATCGAATCACACCAGACCACATGGGATCGGTTCTTTCTTACTGGAAGGAATGAACAAACTCGGAGGAGTGGATGACTCCCCCCGGTTGAAAAAAAAAAAATTAACGCTATAACACGCAATATGAGCAAGGGAGAACGAATCTACTATCTCAAACTACAAGCACAGGAGAAAAGAAATGAACACGGTGAACAATGCTGATATTCTGAGTCGCACACAGTGACATGAGGTATCAGCTATAAACTTCACTTGCAAACATTAACAACATGGAAGTTACTCGAGAAATAACTTCTTACAATGCACTGATTACTCTCAACTAGGATGGGATCACAATCTGAAACACAAGGGACAACAACAACACTCAAGTGAGCACACTAGCCACAGAAACGTCTTTCTGCAATGGCTGGTGGCATCAGCAAGAGATGGCATAACTCGTTGCAAGTAAAGTTCTTCTCAAAGCGTCCCCTGGGAAGGAACGAATACTTGAACAAGTCGCCATCGCAAGGATAGTCTCACTATCCTGCGTGCACGATATTGTGTCTGGAGTCCAGACAGGAGTGACAGCATTACTAGTGCCTGACCGCTCGGCTACGTTAATAAGTAATTCACGGATCTATAGGAACTTAATCTGAACTTCACATTTCGCAGCACTTTAACAAATCTCAGATACAAGCTGTGAGAACAAACACATTGCTCAAGGGCTAGGTATTGTCTTTCAGTCAGTAAGGGAATGTTGGTACTGTAGACTGATTCATATTGACTTTGACAGGCATGATACACTAAGTGAACATTCAAAAGTGACTGGGACATGACCGCAAACCATGCTTCAAGACTATGTACATGGCCATTGAATAAAGGTAACGCATCAAGGGAATCACGAGTATAACTATAATATCTCGGTGTCTGAGTCGGTCTGTCAGTCGGTAAGGAACTGTGAGGACTGATGACAGGACCAGCATTAGTAGCCTGAGAGGTCTGAGTGTCGACATTCACTAAAGTATCACTTGACGGTATGTGAGACATAATGGCAAAGTAGCACGAGAACAAATAAGGCAAAAATAATGAACAATAAAAATGATATAAAATTCTAGAATTGAAATGAAAAGATATACAACTAATTCTGCAGAATAATGTTTAAATACACTGCAAGAGGAATGAAAACTCAATTTAAAGGACTATTGACCAAGGAAAAAAAATTTACATTGAAATATACAAGTAAAAATATTACTGGAGACTGAATTAAATGCAAAATGAGCTGTCTTTACTCTTGCTACTAAAGAAATTAATTAATTAAAATTTTAAATCAATGTGAAAGTATAAAATAAAATTATTAAATTGTAACTGGGGAATTTTAAATATTTTCTAAGAATGCATAGACAAAACTAAAATATAATTCACAAGATATCAATAAAAGAAAATAATTCACTGCAGAACAAGTTCAAAAATAATTCACTTCAGAACAAGTGCAACAAAATAAAGTATAGAAATAATCACTGCAGTAATACAGTGTCACTGGGAAAACTCAGGTAAAATAATGAATTAAAATTATGAAGATCAAAAAAAAATAAACTGATTGAACACTTTAACTCTTAATTGTAAATTAGACAAAACAATTTACTCAAACAGAGTAAGAAAAACACTTTACGTTAAAAGTAATTGAAATTACATCAAGAGTGAATTTGTTCAAGAATATAAAAATATGAAAAAAATTAAAACACAGGTACAAAACAGGGAATATAACACTTACAATGACGGAGCACACTTCTTAAATTAATATTCTTACAACAAAATCCTGCCGTGACTGATACAACAAAAATCTTGCTGTGACTGATACGACAAAAATTTTGCTGGCAAAAATAATGGTACACAGTCTGCGAAAAAATTAGAGAAATAAGACACTGTTGGCATACGAAAAAAAAATGACACACATAGAAATAAATGGAAAATTTGGTATACTGGGGTAAATATCACTGCAGAATACAACGCTGAAAGAATACAATAAAAAAAAATTGAATCACTTCACACAGGTGACTGACTGGTACACTACACAATAATACTTACTACAGACAGGAGTAGCATAAAGAAAAACACAGCAGAATAATATAAGATAAGTGAAAACACTGAAAAAATATTCTAAAAATACTGAGTCAAAGAAAATACTGCGTTTACACTGAAAAACACAAGGTTTAGAGTACACAAACAATTTACTATAAATGTCTCACACACGCAAATGTCTTTAAATGCAAGAAAAATGTCTCAAGAAATTATCACTGAAGTCGAGAGTAGGAGACGGACGGTGAGTACTGGTGGGGGGGCGGGTGTCTGGTGTCCCGCTCGGTGATGGCTGACGTCACCTACATTCACTGTTGTCGTGAAGAAATGTGCTTTCTAGACGAACTCACATAACTGGCTTTATCTCATTGGCACCAGCTACAATCTCTTGACCAATTATGTGAGCCAAAACAGTACTAGGACCCGGTACAAGGGTGCAAACAACCACAAGTATATAGGGTGGATGGCTGGTGGTGGTGGGAGAGTGGTGGGTATGACTCTCGCTGAGGTACTGCCGCGCACCCCGGGTGGAGGGAGAGTGGTGGTGGGGGGGGGGGACGGTGAGGCTGCCGCGTACCCCACTCACCCACGAAGATGGCTAACAACCCACTCTAAGCCACAGGAATGGTAAAAACCACTCTTAGCATCCAACAGGGAGCACAGCGATATAGACAATACCTCAGAGGAGCTTGGCTTACTTCTTACTGCGTGGCTTACTTCTCTCTCTCAGCTGGGTTAGAAGCTGGGTTGGCTGACTGGCTTACCCCACGAGAATGGATGACTGGAAGACGTGTAACGATGCACAAAGCACGGAGGATCAGTTGGATGACAGGAGACAGGCTGGATGATAGGCTGACTGGCGTTCACTTCCACAGTCTGGCTTACTGACTGGCTTAATTGCAAAATCCGGGTCAACCCCTCGGAGATGAAGCAATTAGCACACGAACTAAGCCAGGAAGCTTGAAACGGCTGCAACAGGCTTGCAGGCTGAAGCTGTGAGGGTATAAGCTGCTGGCTCGAGGTGGTGCGGATGGGTAGTGGCTGGTGGGTTTGAGGGGAGGGCATTCACCGTTGACCCTGCCGGCTACTCACAACAGTCTTCAAACGCCTTGAATTACCCTTAAAAACGTAAATCCACGCTCCACACCGCTGTACACCATTTATCATGTGGGAGTTCGATACGTGGATTAGGGTAGAAATACTCACGTAGGCTGTTATACGTATAATTGCTGTTATGTGGAGAATGCCCGCCAGACGTACCTATCTCCTTGCTTCCACTCGTAACACTGACTAGCCGTCTGGCCAGTACCCCGTAGTGGGTGTTTTGAAATAGTGTCAGCTCAGCACAATATGAAGACGTGACTCAAGACGGTTGGTCGTGAGTCAACGGACACTGGTTACTGGTAACTGGTTACTACGTTACTACTACTGAGATTACTGGTAACTGGTTACTACGTTACTACTACTGAGACCATGATCACTCACCCCATATTACTAGAGCACATGATCACTCACCCCATATTACTAGAGCCCACGATCACTCACCCCATATTACTAGAGCACATGATCACTCACCCCATATTACTAGAGCACATGATCACTCACCCCATATTACTAGAGCACATGATCACTCACCCCATATTACTAGAGCACATGATCACTCACCCCATATTACTAGAGCCCATGATCACTCACCCCATATTACTAGAGCACATGATCACTCACCCCATATACTGAGACCATGATCACTCACCCCATATTACTAGAGCACATGATCACTCACCCCATATTACTAGAGCACATGATCACTCACCCCATATTACTAGAGCACATGATCACTCACCCCATATTACTAGAGCACATGATCACTCACCCCATATTACTAGAGCCCATGATCACTCACCCCATATTACTAGAGCACATGATCACTCACCCCATATTACTAGAGCACATGATCACTCACCCCATATTACTAGAGCACATGATCACTCACCCCATATTACTAGAGCCCATGATCACTCACCCCATATTACTAGAGCACATGATCACTCACCCCATATTACTAGAGCCCACGATCACTCACCCCATATTACTAGAGCCCACGATCACTCACCCCATATTACTAGAGCACATGATCACTCACCCCATATTACTAGAGCCCACGATCACTCACCCCATATTACTAGAGCACATGATCACTCACCCAATATTACTAGAGCACATGATCACTCACCCCATATTACTAGAGCACATGATCACTCACCCCATATTACTAGAGCCCACGATCACTCACCCCATATTACTAGAGCACATGATCACTCACCCCATATTACTAGAGCCCACGATCACTCGCCCCATATTACTAGAGCACATGATCACTCACCCCATATTACTAGAGCCCACGATCACTCACCCCATATTACTAGAGCCCATGATCACTCACCCCATATTACTAGAGCCCACGATCACTCACCCCATATTACTAGAGCCCATGATCACTCACCCCATATTACTAGAGCCCACGATCACTCACCCCATATTACTAGAGCACATGATCACTCACCCCATATTACTAGACCACATGATCACTCACCCCATATTACTAGAGCCCACGATCACTCACCCCATATTACTAGAGCACATGATCACTCACCCCATATTACTAGAGCCCACGATCACTCACCCCATATTACTAGAGCCCATGATCACTCACCACATGTTACTAGAGCCCACGATCACTCACCCCATATTACTAGAGCCCATGATCACTCACCACATGTTACTAGAGCCCACGATCACTCACCCCATATTACTAGAGCCCATGATCACTCACCACATGTTACTAGAGCCCATGATCACTCACCACATGTTACTAGAGCCCACGATCACTCACCCCTTATTACTAGAGCACATGATCACTCACCCCATATTACTAGAGCCCATGATCACTCACCCCATATTACTAGAGCCCACGATCACTCACCCCATATTACTAGAGCCCACGATCACTCACCCCATATTACTAGAGCCCACGATCACTCACCCCATATTACTAGAGCCCATGATCACTCACCCCATATTACTAGAGCCCATGATCACTCACCCCATATTACTAGAGCCCATGATCACTCACCCCATATTACTAGAGCCCACGATCACTCACCCCATATTACTAGAGCCCACGATCACTCACCCCATATTACTAGAGCCCACGATCACTCACCCCATATTACTAGAGCGAACGATCACTCACCCCATATTACTAGAGCCCACGATCACTCACCCCATATTACTAGAGCCCATGATCACTCACCCCATATTACTAGAGCCCATGATCACTCACCCCATATTACTAGAGCCCACGATCACTCACCCCATATTACTAGAGCCCACGATCACTCACCCCATATTACTAGAGCCCACGATCACTCACCCCATATTACTAGAGCCCATGATCACTCACCCCATATTACTAGAGCCCACGATCACTCACCCCATATTACTAGAGCCCACGATCACTCACCCCATATTACTAGAGCCCACGATCACTCACCCCATATTACTAGAGCCCACGATCACTCACCCCATATTACTAGAGCCCATGATCACTCACCCCATATTACTAGAGCCCACGATCACTCACCCCATATTACTAGAGCCCACGATCACTCACCCCATATTACTAGAGCCCATGATCACTCACCCCATATTACTAGAGCCCACGATCACTCACCCCATATTACTAGAGCCCACGATCACTCACCCCATATTACTAGAGCCCACGATCACTCACCCCATATTACTAGAGCCCATGATCACTCACCCCATATTACTAGAGCCCATGATCACTCACCCCATATTACTAGAGCCCACGATCACTCACCCCATATTACTAGAGCCCACGATCACTCACCCCATATTACTAGAGCCCATGATCACTCACCCCATATTACTAGAGCCCACGATCACTCACCCCATATTACTAGAGCCCACGATCACTCACCCCATATTACTAGAGCCCACGATCACTCACCCCATATTACTAGAGCCCACGATCACTCACCCCATATTACTAGAGCCCACGATCACTCACCCCATATTACTAGAGCCCACGATCACTCACCCCATATTACTAGAGCCCACGATCACTCACCCCATATTACTAGAGCCCACGATCACTCACCCCATATTACTAGAGCCCACGATCACTCACCCCATATTACTAGAGCCCACGATCACTCACCCCATATTACTAGAGCCCACGATCACTCACCCCATATTACTAGAGCCCACGATCACTCACCCCATATTACTAGAGCCCATGATCACTCACCCCATATTACTAGAGCCCACGATCACTCACCCCATATTACGAGAGCCCAAGATCACACACCCCATATTACTAGAGCCCAGCCCAGCCCATGATCACTCACCCCATATTACTAGAGCCCACGATCACTCACCCCATATTACTAGAGCACATGCCCATATTACTAGAGATCACTCACCCCATATTACTAGAGCCCACGATCACTCACCCCATATTACTAGAGCCCAGGATCACTCACCCCTTATTACTAGAGCCCACGATCACTCACCCCATATTACTAGAGCACATGATCACTCACCCCATATTACTAGAGCACAGATCACTCACCCCATATTACTAGAGCCCACGATCACTCACCCCATATTACTAGAGCCCAGATCACTCACCCCATATTACTAGAGCACATGATCACTCACCCCATATTACTAGAGCACATGATCACTCACCCCATATTACTAGAGCACATGATCACTCACCCCATATTACTAGAGCCCCACTCACCCAATATTACTAGAGCCCATGATCACTCACCCCATATTACTAGAGCCCATGATCACTCACCCCATATTACTAGAGCCCACGATCACTCACCCCATATTACTAGAGCCCACGATCACTCACCCATATTACTAGAGCCCACGATCACTCACCCCATATTACTAGAGCCCACGATCACTCACCCCATATTACTAGAGCCCATGATCACTCACCCCATATTACTAGAGCCCACGATCACTCACCCCATATTACTAGAGCCCACGATCACTCACCCCATATTACTAGAGCACATGATCACTCACCCCATATTACTAGAGCACATGATCACTCACCCCATATTACTAGAGCCCACGATCACTCACCCCATATTACTAGAGCCCACGATCACTCACCCCTTATTACTAGAGCCCACGATCACTCACCCCATATTACTAGAGCACATGATCACTCACCCCATATTACTAGAGCACATGATCACTCACCCCATATTACTAGAGCCCACGATCACTCACCCCATATTACTAGAGCCCATGATCACTCACCCCATATTACTAGAGCACATGATCACTCACCCCATATTACTAGAGCACATGATCACTCACCCCATATTACTAGAGCACATGATCACTCACCCCATATTACTAGAGCCCATGATCACTCACCCAATATTACTAGAGCCCATGATCACTCACCCCATATTACTAGAGCCCATGATCACTCACTTCATGTTACTAGAGCCCACGATCACTCACCCCATATTACTAGAGCCCACGATCACTCACCCCATATTACTAGAGCCCACGATCACTCACCCCATATTACTAGAGCCCACGATCACTCACCCCATATTACTAGAGCCCATGATCACTCACCCCATATTACTAGAGCCCACGATCACTCACCCCATATTACTAGAGCCCACGATCACTCACCCCATATTACTAGAGCCCATGATCACTCACCCCATATTACTAGAGCCCACGATCACTCACCCCATATTACTAGAGCCCACGATCACTCACCCCATATTACTAGAGCCCACGATCACTCACCCCATATTACTAGAGCCCATGATCACTCACCCCATATTACTAGAGCCCATGATCACTCACCCCATATTACTAGAGCCCACGATCACTCACCCCATATTACTAGAGCCCACGATCACTCACCCCATATTACTAGAGCCCATGATCACTCACCCCATATTACTAGAGCCCACGATCACTCACCCCATATTACTAGAGCCCATGATCACTCACCCCATATTACTAGAGCCCACGATCACTCACCCCATATTACTAGAGCCCACGATCACTCACCCCATATTACTAGAGCCCACGATCACTCACCCCATATTACCACAGCCCACGATCACTCACCCCATATTACTAGAGCCCATGATCACTCACCCCATATTACTAGAGCCCACGATCACTCACCCCATATTACTAGAGCCCACGATCACTCACCCCATATTACTAGAGCCCATGATCACTCACCCCATATTACTAGAGCCCACGATCACTCACCCCATATTACTAGAGCCCACGATCACTCACCCCATATTACTAGAGCCCACGATCACTCACCCCATTTTTCTAGAGCCCACGATCACTCACCCCATATTACTAGAGCCCATGATCACTCACCCCTTATTACTAGAGCCCACGATCACTCACCCCATATTACTAGAGCCCACGATCACTCACCCCATATTACTAGAGCCCACGATCACTCACCCCATATTACTAGAGCCCATGATCACTCACCCCATATTACTAGAGCCCACGATCACTCACCCCATATTACTAAAGCACATGATCACTCACCCCATATTACTAGAGCACATGATCACTCACCCCATATTACTAGAGCCCACGATCACTCACCCCATATTACTAGAGCCCACGATCACTCACCCCTTATTACTAGAGCCCACGATCACTCACCCCATATTACTAGAGCACATGATCACTCACCCCATATTACTAGAGCACATGATCACTCACCCCATATTACTAGAGCCCACGATCACTCACCCCATATTACTAGAGCCCATGATCACTCACCCCATATTACTAGAGCACATGATCACTCACCCCATATTACTAGAGCACATGATCACTCACCCCATATTACTAGAGCACATGATCACTCACCCCATATTACTAGAGCCCATGATCACTCACCCAATATTACTAGAGCCCATGATCACTCACCCCATATTACTAGAGCCCATGATCACTCACCCCATATTACTAGAGCACATGATCACTCACCCCATATTACTAGAGCCCATGATCACTCACCCCATATTACTAGAGCCCATGATCACTCACCCCATATTACTAGAGCCCACGATCACTCACCCCATATTACTAGAGCCCACGATCACTCACCCCATATTACTAGAGCACATGATCACTCACCCCATATTACTAGAGCCCATGATCACTCACCCCATATTACTAGAGCACATGATCACTCACCCCATATTACTAGAGCCCATGATCACTCACCCCATATTACTAGAGCCCACGATCACTCACCCCATATTACTAGAGCACATGATCACTCACCCCATATTACTAGAGCCCATGATCACTCACCCCATATTACTAGAGCACATGATCACTCACCCCTTATTACTAGAGCACATGATCACTCACCCCTTATTACTAGAGCACATGATCACTCACCCCATATTACTAGAGCCCATGATCACTCACCCCATATTACTAGAGCACATGATCACTCACCCCATATTACTAGAGCCCACGATCACTCACCCCATATTACTAGAGCCCACGATCACTCACCCCATATTACTAGAGCCCATGATCACTCACCCCATATTACTAGAGCCCACGATCACTCACCCCATATTACTAGAGCCCACGATCACTCACCCCATATTACTAGAGCCCACTATCACTCACCCCATTTTACTAGAGCCCACGATCACTCACCCCATATTACTAGAGCCCATGATCACTCACCCCATATTACTAGAGCCCACGATCACTCACCCCATATTACTAGAGCCCACGATCACTCACCCCATATTACTAGAGCCCACGATCACTCACCCCATATTACTAGAGCCCATGATCACTCACCCCATATTACTAGAGCCCACGATCACTCACCCCATATTACTAGAGCACATGATCACTCACCCCATATTACTAGAGCACATGATCACTCACCCCATATTACTAGAGCCCACGATCACTCACCCCATATTACTAGAGCCCACGATCACTCACCCCTTATTACTAGAGCCCACGATCACTCACCCCATATTACTAGAGCACATGATCACTCACCCCATATTACTAGAGCACATGATCACTCACCCCATATTACTAGAGCCCACGATCACTCACCCCATATTACTAGAGCCCATGATCACTCACCCCATATTACTAGAGCACATGATCACTCACCCCATATTACTAGAGCACATGATCACTCACCCCATATTACTAGAGCACATGATCACTCACCCCATATTACTAGAGCCCATGATCACTCACCCAATATTACTAGAGCCCATGATCACTCACCCCATATTACTAGAGCCCATGATCACTCACCCCATATTACTAGAGCACATGATCACTCACCCCATATTACTAGAGCCCATGATCACTCACCCCATATTACTAGAGCCCATGATCACTCACCCCATATTACTAGAGCCCACGATCACTCACCCCATATTACTAGAGCCCACGATCACTCACCCCATATTACTAGAGCACATGATCACTCACCCCATATTACTAGAGCCCATGATCACTCACCCCATATTACTAGAGCACATGATCACTCACCCCATATTACTAGAGCCCATGATCACTCACCCCATATTACTAGAGCCCACGATCACTCACCCCATATTACTAGAGCACATGATCACTCACCCCATATTACTAGAGCCCATGATCACTCACCCCATATTACTAGAGCACATGATCACTCACCCCTTATTACTAGAGCACATGATCACTCACCCCTTATTACTAGAGCACATGATCACTCACCCCATATTACTAGAGCCCATGATCACTCACCCCATATTACTAGAGCACATGATCACTCACCCCATATTACTAGAGCACATGATCACTCACCCCATATTACTAGAGCACATGATCACTCACCCCATATTACTAGAGCCCATGATCACTCACCCCATATTACTAGAGCACATGATCACTCACCCCATATTACTAGAGCCCATGATCACTCACCCCATATTACTAGAGCCCATGATCACTCACCCCATATTACTAGAGCACATGATCACTCACCCCATATTACTAGAGCCCACGATCACTCACCCCATATTACTAGAGCCCATGATCACTCACCCCATATTACTAGAGCCCATGATCACTCACCCCATATTACCACAGCCCACGATCACTCACCACATGTTACTAGAGCCCACGATCCCTCACCCCATATTACCAGAGCCCACGATCACTCCCCAGAGCTACGGGGATTGTCCTATGAAGAAAGGTTGAGGGAAATCGGCCTGACGACACTGAAGGACAGGAGGGTCAGGGGAGACATGATAACGACATATAAAATACTGCGCGGAATAGACGAGGTGGACAAAGACGGGATGTTCCAGAGATGGGACACAGACACAAGAGGTCACATTTGGAGGTTGAAGACTCAGATGAATCAAAGGAATGTTAGGAAGTATTTCTTCAGTCATAGAGTAGTCAGGCCATGGAATAGCCTAGAAAGTGATGTGGTGGAGGCAGGAACCATACATAGTTTTAAGGCGAGGTATGATAGAGCTCATGGGGCAGGGAGAGAGAGGACCTAGTAGCAATCAGCGAAGAGGCGGGGCCAGGAGCTGTGACTCGACCCCTGCAACCACAAATAGGTGAGTACAAATAGGTGAGTGCAATGTTGCCAGAGCACATGATCACTCACACAATGTTGCCAGAGCCCATGATCACTCACCCCATGTTGCCAGAGCACATGATCACTCACACAATGTTGCCAGAGCACATGATCACTTACACAATGTTGCCAGAGCACACGATCACTCACACAATGTTGCCAGAGCACACGATCACTCACACAATGTTGCCAGAGCACACGATCACTCACACAATGTTGCCAGAGCACATGATCACTCACACAATGTTACCAGAGCACATGATCACTCACACAATGTTGCCAGAGCACATGATCACTTACACAATGTTGCCAGAGCACACGATCACTCACACAATGTTGCCAAAGCACACGATCACTCACACAATGTTGCCAGAGCACATGATCACTCACACAATGTTGCCAGAGCACACGATCACTCACACAATGTTGCCAGAGCACATGATCACTCACACAATGTTGCCAGAGCACACGATCACTCACACAATGTTGCCAGAGCACATGATCACTCACACAATGTTACCAGAGCACATGATCACTCACACAATGTTACCAGAGCACATGATCACTCACACAATGTTACCAGAGCACATGATCACTCACACAATGTTACCAGAGCACATGATGACTCACACAATGTTACCAGAGCACATGATCACTCACACAATGTTACCAGAGCACATGATCACTCACACAATGTTACCAGAGCACATGATCACTCACACAATGTTACCAGAGCACATGATCACTCACACAATGTTGCCAGAGCACATGATCACTCACACAATGTTACCAGAGCACATGATCACTCACACAATGTTGCCAGAGCACATGATCACTCACACAATGTTGCCAGAGCACATGATCACTCACACAATGTTACCATAGCACATGATCACTCACACAATGTTACCAGAGCACATGATCACTCACACAATGTTGCCAGAGCACATGATCACTCACACAATGTTACCATAGCACATGATCACTCACACAATGTTACCATAGCACATGATCACTCACACAATGTTACCAGAGCACATGATCACTCACACAATGTTGCCAGAGCACATGATCACTCACACAATGTTACCAGAGCACATGATCACTCACACAATGTTACCAGAGCACATGATCACTCACACAATGTTACCAGAGCACATGATCACTCACACAATGTTGCCAGAGCACATGATCACTCACACAATGTTGCCAGAGCACATGATCACTCACACAATGTTGCCAGAGCACATGATCACTCACACAATGTTGCCAGAGCACATGATCACTCACACAATGTTGCCAGAGCACATGATCACTCACACAATGTTGCCAGAGCACATGATCACTCACACAATGTTGCCAGAGCACATGATCACTCACACAATGTTGCCAGAGCACATGATCACTCACACAATGTTGCCAGAGCACATGATCACTCACACAATGTTGCCAGAGCACATGATCACTCACACAATGTTGCCAGAGCACATGATCACTCACACAATGTTGCCAGAGCACATGATCACTCACACAATGTTACCAGAGCACATGATCACTCACACAATGTTACCAGAGCACATGATCACTTACACAATGTTGCCAGAGCACATGATCACTTACACAATGTTGCCAGAGCACATGATCACTCACACAATGTTACCATAGCACATGATCACTCACACAATGTTGCCAGAGCACATGATCACTTACACAATGTTACCATAGCACATGATCACTCACACAATGTTACCATAGCACATGATCACTTACACAATGTTACCATAGCACATGATCACTCACACAATGTTGCCAGAGCACATGATCACTCACACAATGTTACCAGAGCACATGATCACTCACACAATGTTACCAGAGCACATGATCACTTACACAATGTTGCCAGAGCACATGATCACTTACACAATGTTACCATAGCACATGATCACTTACACAATGTTACCATAGCACATGATCACTCACACAATGTTACCATAGCACATGATCACTCACACAATGTTACCAGAGCACATGATCACTCACACAATGTTGCCAGAGCACATGATCACTCACACAATGTTACCAGAGCACATGATCACTCACACAATGTTACCAGAGCACATGATCACTCACACAATGTTACCATAGCACATGATCACTCACACAATGTTACCAGAGCACATGATCACTCACACAATGTTACCAGAGCACATGATCACTCACACAATGTTGCCAGAGCACATGATCACTCACACAATGTTACCAGAGCACATGATCACTCACACAATGTTGCCAGAGCACATGATCACTCACACAATGTTACCAGAGCACATGATCACTCACACAATGTTGCCAGAGCACATGATCACTCACACAATGTTGCCAGAGCACATGATCACTCACACAATGTTGCCAGAGCACATGATCACTCACACAATGTTACCAGAGCACATGATCACTCACACAATGTTACCAGAGCACATGATCACTTACACAATGTTGCCAGAGCACATGATCACTTACACAATGTTGCCAGAGCACATGATCACTCACACAATGTTACCAGAGCACATGATCACTCACACAATGTTACCAGAGCACATGATCACTTACACAATGTTGCCAGAGCACATGATCACTCACACAATGTTACCAGAGCACATGATCACTCACACAATGTTACCAGAGCACATGATCACTTACACAATGTTGCCAGAGCACATGATCACTTACACAATGTTGCCAGAGCACATGATCCCTCACACAATGTTACCATAGCACATGATCACTCACACAATGTTGCCAGAGCACATGATCACTCACACAATGTTACCATAGCACATGATCACTCACACAATGTTACCATAGCACATGATCACTCACACAATGTTGCCAGAGCACATGATCACTCACACAATGTTACCATAGCACATGATCACTTACACAATGTTACCATAGCACATGATCACTCACACAATGTTGCCAGAGCACATGATCACTTACACAATGTTACCATAGCACATGATCACTCACACAATGTTACCAGAGCACATGATCACTCACACAATGTTACCAGAGCACATGATCACTCACACAATGTTGCCAGAGCACATGATCACTCACACAATGTTACCATAGCACATGATCACTCACACAATGTTGCCAGAGCACACGATCACTCACACAATGTTGCCAGAGCACATGATCACTCACACAATGTTGCCAGAGCACATGATCACTCACACAATGTTGCCAGAGCACATGATCACTCACACAATGTTACCAGAGCACATGATCACTCACACAATGTTACCATAGCACATGATCACTCACACAATGTTGCCAGAGCACATGATCACTCACACAATGTTACCAGAGCACATGATCACTCACACAATGTTACCATAGCACATGATCACTCACACAATGTTACCATAGCACATGATCACTCACACAATGTTACCAGAGCACATGATCACTCACACAATGTTACCAGAGCACATGATCACTCACACAATGTTACCAGAGCACATGATCACTCACACAATGTTACCAGAGCACATGATCACTCACACACAGTGTGTTACGACACACAACTGTGCATGACACAGTTGAGTGGCTTCAGGAAAGTCTTGTGTCGGCAGTGATAAACTTAGTTCATCACGAATTAATACCATTAACTGCGTCCATCATGGACGCAGTTAATAGTATTAATCGCGTTGATGATGGACGTGGGTAATGGTTTTTATCGCGTCCATGATTGTCGTGGTTATTGGTATTGATCGCGTCCATGATGGACGCAGATAACATTATTAATAGCTTCCATGATGGACGCAGTTAATGGTATTAATAGTGTCTAAGATGGACGCGGTTAATACCTTAAATAAAGAACGTAAAGGCATAATACCTTGACTGGAACAATACATGAATATCCCGCACATAGCAGAATGAACCATAAGACGACGTTGGTGTCCGTCTTGGACCATTAACTAGTTACTAAACAATGATCAAAGTCGGACCCAAACTATCTCCAGCTCTTGCACGTAAACTCTGAGAAGAGTTTCCGAGAGCCGTGAATGATGATCAGTGATTATTAATGATTATCAATGATGATCAATTATAATCAATGATGATCAATTATCAGTCATGACCAATTATTATCAAAGATGATCAATGATTATTAATGAAGATCAATTATTATCAATGATTGTCAATGATGACCAATTATAATCAGTGATGATAAATGATTACTAATGATCACTTATTATCAATGGATACTCTTTAAAAGCGTATATTATCTCCTCTATACTCACATCTTTTACAGTAGAAAATAATTTGATCAGCCAAGTTGTCAGTGAACTTCACTGACCAAGATATTTCTTCATATACATACTTCAAGACGATGACCCAGAAAATACTACACAACTTTAGTTGTAACAACTACAAATACACTGTAACCCCGTCAACAACAACACACTGTACTCCCCGTCAACAACAACACACTGTACTCCCCGTCAACAACAACACACTGTACTCCCCGTCAACAACAACACACTGTACTCCCCGTCAACAACAACACACTGTACTCCCCGTCAATAACAACACACTGTACTCCCCGTGAACAACAAAACACTGTACTCCCCGTCAACAACACACTGTACTGCCCGTCAACAACAACACACTGTACTCCCCGTCAACAACAACACATTGTACTCCCAGTCAACAACATCACACTGTACTCCCCGTCAACATCACACTGTACTCCCCGTCAACAACAACACACTGTACTCCGTCAACAACAACACACTGTACTCCGTCAACAACATCACACTGTACTCCCCGTCAACAACATCACACTGTACTCCCCGTCAACAACAACACACTGTACTCCGTCAACAACAGCACACTGTACTCCCCTTCAACAACATCACACAGTACTCCCCGTCAACAACAACACACTGTACTCCGTCAACAACATCACACAGTACTCCCCGTCAACAACATCACACTGTACTTCCCGTCAACAACATCATACTGTACTCCCGGTCAACAACATCACACTGTACTCCCCGTCAACAACAACACACTGTACTCCGTCAACAACAACACACTGTACTCCCCGTCAACAACAACATACTGTACTCCCCGTCAACAACAACACACTGTACTCCCCGTTAACAACAACACACTGTACTCCGTCAACAACAACACACTATGCTCCCCGTCAACAACAACACACTGTACTCCCCGTCAACAACAACACACTGTACTCCGTCAAAAACAACATACTGTGCTTCCCCGTCAACAACACACTGTACTCCGTCAACAACACACTAATCACCGTCAACAACAACACACTGTGCTTCACCGTCAACAACAACACACTGTGCTTCACCGTCAACAACAACACACTGTACTTCCCGTCAACAACAACACACTGTACTCCCCGTCAACAACAACACAGTGCACTTCCCGTCAACAACAACACACTGTACTCCCCGTCAACAACAACACACTGTGCTTCCCGTCAACAACAACACACTGCACTTCCCGTCAACAACAACACACTGTGCTTCCCGTCAACAACACACTGTACTCCCCGTCAACAACAACACACTATGCTTCCCGTCAACAACAACACACTGTACTCCGCGTCAACAACAACACACTATACTCCCCGTCAACAACAACACACTGTACTCCCCGTCAACAACAACACACTGTACTCCCCGTCAAAAACATCACACTGTACTCCCCGTCAACAACATCACACTGTACTCCCCGTCAACAACATCACACAGTACTCCCCGTCAACAACAACACACTGTACTCCGTCAACAACAGCACACTGTACTCCCCTTCAACAACATCACACAGTACTCCCCGTCAACAACAACACACTGTACTCCGTCAACAACATCACACAGTACTCCCCGTCAACAACATCACACTGTACTTCCCGTCAACAACATCATACTGTACTCCCCGTCAACAACATCACACTGTACTCCCCGTCAACAACAACACACTGTACTCCGTCAACAACAACACACTGTACTCCCCGTCAACAGCAACATACTGTACTCCCCGTCAACAACAACACACCGTACTCCCCGTTAACAACAACACACTGTACTCCGTCAACAACAACACACTATGCTCCCCGTCAACAACAACACACTGTACTCCCCGTCAACAACAACAACACACTGTACTCCGTCAAAAACAACATACTGTGCTTCCCCGTCAAAAACAACACACTGTACTCCGTCAACAACACACTCTAATCACCGTCAACAACAACACACTGTGCTTCACCGTCAACAACAACACACTGTGCTTCACCGTCAACAAAAACACACTGTACTTCCCGTCAACAACAACACACTGTACTTCCCGTCATCAACAACACACTGTACTCCCCGTCAACAACAACACAGTGCACTTCCCGTCAACAACAACACACCGTACTCCCCGTCAACAACAACACACTGTACTTCCCGTCAACAACAACACACTGTACTTCCCGTCAACAACACACTGTACTCCCCGTCAACAACAACACACTGCACTACCCGTCAACAACAACACACTGTACTCCCCGTCAACAACAACACACTGTACTCCCCGTCAACAACAACACACTGTACTCCCCGTCAACAACACAATGTACTCCCCGTCAACAACAACACACTGTACTCCCTGTCAACAACACAATGTACTCCCCGTCAACAACACACACTGTAATCCCCGTCAACAACACACTGTACTCCCCGTCAACAACAACACACTGTACTCCCCGTCAACAACATCACACTGTACTCCCCGTCAACAACAACACACTATACTCCCCATCAAGAACAACACACTATACTCCCCGTCAACAGCATCACATTGTACTCCCCGTCACCAACAACACACTATACTCCCCGTCAACAACACACTGTACTCCCCGTCAAAAACGTCACACTGTACTCCCCGTCAACAACAACACACTGTACTCCCTGTCAAGAACAACACACTGTACTCCCCGTCAACAACACACTGTACTGCCCGTCAACAACAACACACTGTACTCCCCGTCAACAACAACACACTGTACTCCCAGTCAACAACATCACACTGTACTCCCCGTCAACAACATCACACTGTACTCCCCGTCAACAACAGCACACTGTACTCCGTCAACAACAACACACTGTACTCCCCGTCAACAACATCACACTGTACTCCCCGTCAATAACAACACACTGTACTCCGTCAACAACAACACACTGTACTCCCCGTCAAAAACATCACACTGTACTCCCCGTCAACAACATCACACTGTACTCCCCGTCAACAACATCACACAGTACTCCCCGTCAACAACAACACACTGTACTCCGTCAACAACAGCACACTGTACTCCCCTTCAACAACATCACACAGTACTCCCCGTCAACAACAACACACTGTACTCCGTCAACAACATCACACAGTACTCCCCGTCAACAACATCACACTGTACTTCCCGTCAACAACATCATACTGTACTCCCCGTCAACATCACACTGTACTCCCCGTCAAAAACAACACACTGTACTCCGTCAACAACAACACACTGTACTCCCCGTCAACAACAACATACTGTACTCCCCGTCAACAACAACACACTGTACTCCCCGTTAACAACAACACACTGTACTCCGTCAACAACAACACACTATGCTCCCCGTCAACAACAACACACTGTACTCCCCGTCAACAACAACACACTGTACTCCGTCAAAAACAACATACTGTGCTTCCCCGTCAACAACACACTGTACTCCGTCAACAACACACTAATCACCGTCAACAACAACACACTGTGCTTCACCGTCAACAACAACACACTGTGCTTCACCGTCAACAACAACACACTGTACTTCCCGTCAACAACAACACACTGTACTCCCCGTCAACAACAACACAGTGCACTTCCCGTCAACAACAACACACTTTACTCCCCGTCAACAACAACACACTGTGCTTCCCGTCAACAACAACACACTGCACTTCCCGTCAACAACAACACACTGTGCTTCCCGTCAACAACACACTGTACTCCCCGTCAACAACAACACACTATGCTTCCCGTCAACAACAACACACTGTACTCCGCGTCAACAACAACACACTATACTCCCCGTCAACAACAACACACTGTACTCCCCGTCAACAACAACACACTGTACTCCCCGTCAAAAACATCACACTGTACTCCCCGTCAACAACATCACACTGTACTCCCCGTCAACAACATCACACAGTACTCCCCGTCAACAACAACACACTGTACTCCGTCAACAACAGCACACTGTACTCCCCTTCAACAACATCACACAGTACTCCCCGTCAACAACAACACACTGTACTCCGTCAACAACATCACACAGTACTCCCCGTCAACAACATCACACTGTACTTCCCGTCAACAACATCATACTGTACTCCCCGTCAACAACATCACACTGTACTCCCCGTCAACAACAACACACTGTACTCCGTCAACAACAACACACTGTACTCCCCGTCAACAGCAACATACTGTACTCCCCGTCAACAACAACACACCGTACTCCCCGTTAACAACAACACACTGTACTCCGTCAACAACAACACACTATGCTCCCCGTCAACAACAACACACTGTACTCCCCGTCAACAACAACAACACACTGTACTCCGTCAAAAACAACATACTGTGCTTCCCCGTCAAAAACAACACACTGTACTCCGTCAACAACACACTCTAATCACCGTCAACAACAACACACTGTGCTTCACCGTCAACAACAACACACTGTGCTTCACCGTCAACAAAAACACACTGTACTTCCCGTCAACAACAACACACTGTACTTCCCGTCATCAACAACACACTGTACTCCCCGTCAACAACAACACAGTGCACTTCCCGTCAACAACAACACACCGTACTCCCCGTCAACAACAACACACTGTACTTCCCGTCAACAACAACACACTGTACTTCCCGTCAACAACACACTGTACTCACCGTCAACAACACACTGTACTCTACCCGTCAACAACAACACACTGTACTTCCCGTCAACAACAACACACTGTACTCCCCGTCAACAACAACACACTGTACTGTACAATGTACTCCCCGTCAACAACAACACTGTACTCCCTGTACACTGTAGTCCCCGTCAACAACAACACAATGTACTCCCCGTCAACAACACAATGTACTCCTCGTCAACAAGAACACACTGTACTCCCTCTCAACAACACAATGTGCTCCCCGTCAACAACACACTGTACTCCCCGTCAACAACACAATGTACTCACCGTCAACAACATAACACTGTACTCCTCGTCAACAACAACACACTGTACTCCCCGTCAAGAACAACACACTGTATTCCCCGTCAACAACACACTGTGTCAACAACGTCACACTGTACTCCCCGTCACCAACAACACACTATACTCCCCGTCAACACTGTACTCCCCGTCAACAACACACTCCCCGTACTCCTGTACTCGTCAACAACAACACAATGTGCTCCCCGTCAACAACACACTGTACTCCCCGTCAACAACACAATGTACTCACCGTCAACAACATAACACTGTACTCCTCGTCAACAACAACACACTGTACTCCCCGTCAACAACACACTATACTCCCCGTCAACAGCATCACACTGTACTCCCCGTCAACAACAACACACTATACTCCCAGTCAACAACACACTGTACTCCCCGTCAGCAACAACACACTATACTCCCCGTCAACAGCATCACACTGTACTCCCCGTCAACAACAACACACTATACACCCCGTCAAAAACAACACACTGTACTCCGTCAACAAAAACACACTGTACTCCGTCAACAAAAACACACTGTACTCCGTCAACAACAACACACTGTGCTCCCCTATCAACAACAACACACTGTACTCCCCGTCAACAACACACTGTACTCCCCGTCAACAACTGTACTCCCCGTTAACAACACTGTACTCCCCGTCTGTACCCGTCAACAACAACACACTGTACTTCCCGTCAACAACAACTCACTGTACTTCCCGTCAACAACAACACACTGTACTTCCCGTCAACAACAACACACTGTACTTCCCGTCAACAACAACTCACTGTACTTCCCGTCAACAACAACACACTGTACTTCCCGTCAACAACAACACGCTGTACTTCCCGTCAACCACACACTGTACTCCCCGTCAAGAACAACACACTGTACTCCCCGTCAACAACAACACACTGTAGTCCCCGTCAACAACAACACAATGTACTCCCCGTCAACAACACAATGTACTCCTCGTCAACAAGAACACACTGTACTCCCCGTCAACAACAATACACTGTACTCCCCGTCAACAACAACACACTGTAGTCCCCGTCAACAACAACACAATGTACTCCCCGTCAACAACACAATGTACTCCTCGTCAACAAGAACACACTGTACTCACCGTCAACAACATAACACTGTACTCCTCGTCAACAACAACACACTATACTCCCCGTCAACAACAGCACACTGTACTCCCCGTCAACAACATCACACTGTACTCCCCGTCAACAACAACACACTGTACTCCTCGTCAAGAACAACACACTGTATTCCCCGTCAACATCAATACACTGTACTCCCCGTTATCAACAATACACTGTACTCCCCGTTAACAACAACACACTATACACCCCGTCAAAAACAACACACTGTACTCCGTCAACAAAAACACACTGTACTCCGTCAACAAAAACACACTGTACTCCCCGTCAACAACATCACACCATACTCCCCGTCAACAACAACACACTGTACTCCCCGTCAACAACAACACACTACACTTCCCTTCAACAACAACCCACTATTCTTCCCGTCAACAACAGCACACACTGTAATCCCCGTCAACAACACAATGTACTCCCCGTCAACAACAATTCATTGCACTCCCCGTGAAGAACAACACACTGTACTCCGCGAACAACATCACACTGTCCTCCCCGTCAACAACAACACACTATACTCCCCGTCAACAACAACACACTGTACTCTCCGTCATCAGCAACACACTATACTCCCCGTCAACAACATCACACTGTACTCCCCGTCAACAACACATTTGACTCCCCGTCAACAACACACTGTACTCCCCGTCAACAACAACACACTGTACTCCGTCAACAGCAACACAATGTACTCCCGGTCAATAACAACGCACTGTACTCCGCGTCAAGAACACGCTGCACTCCGTCAACAACAATACACTGTACTCCCCGTCAACAACACACTGTACCCCCCGTCAACAACAACACACTGTACTCCCCGTCAATAACAGCACACTGTTCTCCCCGTCAACAACACACTGTACTCCCCATCAACAACACACTGTACTCCATCAACAACAACACACTGTACTCCCCGTCAACAACAACACACTGTACTCCGTCAACAACAACACATTGTACTCCCCGTCAACAACACACTGTACTCCCCGTCAACATCAACACACTGTACTCCCCGTCAACAACAACACACTGTACTCCCCGTCAACAACAACACACTGTAATCTCCGACAACAACAACATACTGTACTCCCCGTCAACAACAACACTGTACTCCGCAAAAACACCACACTGTACTTCCCCGTCAACAACACACTGTACTCCGTCAACAACAACACACTGTACTCCACGTCAACAACACATTGTACTCCACGTCAACAACAACACACTGTACTCCGTCAACAACAACACACTGTACTCCCCGTCAACAACAACACACTGTACTCCATCAACAACAACACACTGTACTCCCCGTCAACAACACACTGTACTCCATCAACAACAACACACTGTACTCCCCGTCAACTACAATACACTGTACTCCCCGTCAACAACAATACACTGTACTTCCCGTCGACATCAACACACTGTACTCCACGTCAACAACACACTGTACTCCACGTCAACAACAACACACTGTACTCCCCGTCAACTACAATACACTGTACTCCCCGTCAACAATACACTGTACTTCCCGTCGACATCAACACACTGTACTCCACGTCAACAACACACTGTACTCCACGTCAACAACAACACACTGTACTCCGTCAACAACAACACACTGTACTCCGTCAACAACAACACACTGTACTCCTCGTCAACATCAACACCCTGTAATCCCCGTCAACAACAAATCACTGTACTCCCCGTCAACAACAACACAATGTAGTCCGTCAACAACAACACTGTACTCCCCCGTCAACAACAACACACTGTACTCCCCGTCATCAACAACATACTGTTCTCCGTCAACAACAACACTCTGTACTCCCCGTCAACAATGTCACAATGTACTCCGTGAACAACAACACACTGTACTCCGCTAACAACATCACACTGTACTCCCCGTCAACAACAACACACTGTACTCCCCGTCAACAACAACACACTATACTCCCCGTCAACAACATCACACTGTACTAATCGTCAACAACAACACACTATACTTCCCGTCAACAACACACTGTACTCTCTGTCAATAACATCACACTGTACTCACCGTCAACAATAACACACTGTACTCCTCATCAACAACACACTGAACTCCCCGTCAACAATACACTGTACTCCCAGTCAACAACAACACACTGTACTCCGTCAACAAAAACACACTGTACTCCGTCAACAAAAACACACTGTGCTCCCCTGTCAACAACAACACACTGTACTCCCTGTCAACAACACACTGTACTCCGTCAATAACAACACACTGTACTCCCCGTCAACAACATCACACTTTACTCCCCATCAACAACAGCACACTATACGTCCAGTCAACAACAACACACTATACTCCCCGTCAACAACAGCACACTGTACTCGCCGTCAACAACATCACACTGTACTCCCCGTCAACAACAACACACTGTACTCCTCGTCAAGAACAACACACTGTACTCCCCGTCAACATCAATACACTGTACTCCCCGATATCAACAATACACTGTACTCCCCGTCAACAACAACACTGTGTACTCCCCGTCAACAACTACACGCTGTACTCCGTCAACAACACACTGTACTCCGTCAACAACAACACACTGTACTCCCCGTCAGCAACAACACACTGTACTCCCCGTCAACAACAACACACTGTACTCCGTCAACAGCAACTCACTGTACTCTCCGTCAATAACAACGCACTGTACTCCGCGTCAACAACAACACGCTGCACTCCATCAACAACAATACACTGTACTCCCCGTCAACAAGACACTGTACTCCCCGTCAACAACAACACACTGTACTCCCCGTCAACAACACACTGTACTACCCATGAACAACAACACACTGTACCCCATCAACAACAACACACTGTACTCCCCGTCAACAACAACACACTGTACTCCTTCAACAACAACACACTGTACTCCTTCAACAACAACACACTGTACTCCCCCGTCAGCAACAACAACACACTGTACTCCGTCAACAATACACAGTACTCCCCGTCAACAACAACACCCTGTACTCCCCGTCAACAATAACACACTGTACTCCCCGTCAACAACAACACACTGTACTCCGTCAACAACAACACACTGTACTCCCCCGTCAGCAACAAGACACTGTACTCCGTCAACAACAACACACTGTACTCCGTCAACAACAACACACTGTACTCCCCTGTCAACAACACGCTGTACTCCCCGTCAACAACAACACACTGTACTCCGTCAACAACAACACACTGTACCCCGTCAACAATAGCACACTGTACTCCCCTTCACCAACAACACACTGTACTCCCCGTCAACAACAACATACTGTACTCCCCGTCAACAACAACACACTGTACTCCGTCAACAACACGCTACTCCTCCGTCAACAACAACACACTACTCCCCCGTCAACAACAACACACTGTACTCCCCTTCAACAACAACACCCTGTACTCCTCGTCAACAATAACACACTGTACTCCCCGTCGACAACACACTGTACTCCCCCGTCAACAACACACTGTATTCCGTCAACAACAACACACTGTACTCCCCGTCAACAACAACACACTGTACTCCACGTCTACAACAACACACTGTACTCCTGTTACGCGCCCCTACTTCACTCCATTATATACAAAAATAAAAGGCCTGGTTAAAATAAGTTCTGTAATAATATATCGCGAACCACTTTATTACTAGCTAGATAAAGCAGGTTCGACTATATATTATTATCGGGTACAGTATGAATCAAAAGTACTCTCATTGTATTATATTGTATATTATATCTTTCCCCATGATTATTATAACTATAATATTATATTATATTATTATTAGGATAGGTATTACGAATGTGTAACCACTACTGTAGTGACCAATTGGTGGTTCTAGAATTGACGCCACGCGTCGCCTTCTGGCAGAGCTGAAGTCTGACTATGAAGTAGTTGAGTGAGTCAGTCAGCTCCTAGCTCTGACTCGGTACGGGTCTTCAACCCAAAGCTCCTAGCTTAAACTAAAACTTTATACAAAGTCTTGCCTTTGCCATTAGTCTGGTAATTCATGTCACTTATAAAAGATAACTATTTCGTTACCCTAGACCTTTCTAAAAGAGTAGATTATTAATTGAAATTATTTTATCATACTCTGTTAATGAGAATTTGAACTTAAGATTGGGTTTCTTGCTGTATAGTGTTTCATTTATAATTGCTTGTGGTTATTTTAATTCACTAACCAAATACCAATGAAGCTAAATGATTGGTAATAAAATAAAGCTAACAAAAAAAATGGAGTTATTTGTGCCCCTATTGTTACGGTGAAGATTAAGTCGTAACAAATGGGTTGTCTGTCCGGGATCTACTTACCCTGAAGTACATATTTGTTTTGCATTAAAATTAAGCTCCCTTGCGAGAATTAAGAAAATGGATCCAGAAATTAAGTCATTATTAGATGAATTAACAGAGGCTACTCTTGACACTTTAAAATTACAGACGTGTTGGCAAATAGCTAGACAGTTAGATATACCTTATAATAGATACCATAGCGCAGAGACTCTTAGGTCCCTAATTAAGGATAGATTATTTCCGAAAATCCAAGCAATGCCAGAACTAGATTCAGAAGATAGTTTAATTTCTCAGTTTGAGGAAGTAGAAATCCCACGGACGGGAACTGCCTTAAATAATGAAGTTGAACCAGGGTTTACAAGGCCTTACTACTCAGTCCAGTCTCAAAGCTCTCCCCCGTTCATTTCCCCGGAGTATGTATCGGTGGTTGGAACGAACCCTCAGTCAAATGACGGGGATAATTTTAGGACTGGTGCTCGTCCCAAAATACTTCCGGAGAAGACGCCCGAATTCCCTTCGGTGTCATTACCTCTTGGGAATTTCACGTCCGAACAACTAGAGAGAATAGAACGCATATTACTATTACAAAACTCTCAAATCGAAGCTAGAAGACGTCTAAACGAGGAAGAATTTAGGCGTGAAAGGTTTCGTTTTGAAACAAAGCAGAAGGGAGTTCCGGAAGAAAGAGACGTGAAGAGCACGGTAACCGGGTTTGACTTGCATAAAGCAGCTCTAATGGTACCTAAGTTTAACGAAACAGACTTAGATGAATTCTTTGAAATTTTTGAGAATCAGGCACGTTCAATGGGCTGGCCCAAAGACAAATGGGCCACATTGCTGCACACATCTCTATATGGAAAGGCGCAGTCTTGTGTCGCCTCCTTACCATATGAGTTTTATGTCCAGTACGACGTAGTAAAGAGAACTATTTTAGAAGCATATGACATGCTCCCTATTAGTTACCAAATAGCTTTTCGTTCCATGAAACGGCAAACAGGACAAACTTATTTAGATTTTGCCCGAGGGAAAGCAGTGGCGTTTGAACGTTGGTGTCGAGCTTCTCGGGTCACGACTTTAAAAGATCTATCACAATTAATGTTACTAGAAGATTTGTATGCAAATTTTCCAGAGGGAGTTCGCCAGTATCTTGTTGGCCATCCGCAAACGACGTTGTTAGAGACTGCCGCGCTGGCAGACAACTTCGAGATTTCCCAGAGGTTGGTACAATCTGAAAGCAGCCAGGTTATCAAACCAGCAACGAGACCCGAACCTGCGAAGCCTTTCGGTAAGCGACCTACCCAACCCGTTCACTCCCGTGTAACAAGTAAATCCGAAGTAAAACACCAAATTCAATCGAGCCCATCCTATAGACCAGATAGGTCATGGGAAAAAATTAAATGTTCGTACTGTTCGAAGCTGGGACATTTCAAATCACAATGCTTTAAGCGTGATAGGGACCAGGGAAGGAGTCCATCCTATAGATTGCCCACACAAATCATATCCTCTACGACTCATCCAAGGAAGTCCGAGCCAAGAGTAAACGCTTTGTCCCAAGGAAAAGGAACAGATCCTCCTAGTTGACTAAGCAGAATATGGGTATCATCGTCAAACTTGTCAAGGGCTATGAGTCCTTACTTTTCCAAAAGCAAAGTAGGAATTACCGATAGCCAGTTGTTGCAAGTAAATTCTTTTAGGGATACGGGGTCCTACTTAACATTATTAAGAGAAGGACTGTTATCATTCCCCGCCAGATCATATACGGGTTTCGACGCTCTGTTGGAAGCTTATGGTGGCTCCACTACGCGAGTACCCCTGTACAAGTTATATGTTGAAACTCCTATTTTTACAGGCTGGACGTCAATCGGAGTGTCTCCAACTAACTTCCCCATAAAAGACGTAGACCTATTGATTGGGAACGACTTAGCGGAAGAAGGAATATGGAAAGAGCCCATTGTTATGGAAAATCCAACCGAGGAAAATTACGTCATCGAAGCCCGACGAACGGAACCTACCCTCTTTCCTCTGAGCGTAGTAACCCGGGCGATGACCAAACAGTCGCGTTCTCAGTTGGTATCGGAGGAAGTCATGGACGACGTCGACGTAGGAGTAAGAGACATATTCAACGAAAGCTCGAGTGTAGAGCCAACAATCCACCCAGAACCGATACCAGTTCCTAAGTCGGTGGTTTCCGAAATAGATTTATTCTCGAAGGAGGATCTAGTAAGAGAACTCCAAATAGACCCCTCCTTAAGTGACCTCAGGAAGCTTGCTGTGTTGGGAGAAGAAGCCCTTAAAAGTGACTGCTCTTACTATTGGGAGAAGGACTTACTGAAAAAGAAACTAGGATCTCTTAAAAGTGATCATCTACTGGTCTTGCCTACCCCGTTTAGAAATTTAGCATGTAAGTTTGCTCATGACAGTCCTCAAGGTGGACATCTGGGACAAAAGAAGACTTTTAGAAAAATTGCTAAGCACTTCACATGGCCAAAAATGAAGGAAGAAGTGGAACAGTATGTAAAAAGCTGTTCTGTGTGTCAACTAGTAGGCAAACCTGCACATAATCCACCACCTGCGCCGTTGAACCCTATACAAGTAACAGGCGAACCCTTTTCACGTCTGGTGATCGACTGTGTCGGCCCGCTACCCAAGACTCGGCAGGGCAACCAGTTCCTGTTCACCATCATGGACACCGTCACCAGGTACCCGGAAGCAGTTCCTCTCAGGAGGATTAATGCTCGCCTAATAGTGAGAGCACTGATTAAGTTCTTCTCTCACTTTGGATTTCCAAGAGAAGTTCAATCGGATCAAGGGTCGAATTTTACTTCAAAATTTTTCCGTGAAGCCTTGGCTCAGTTAGGGGTCAAGACGGTTTACGCGACGGCCTATCGACCCCAATCACAAGGCGTGGTGGAAAGGTTCCATCAAACTTTGAAGATTATGATGAGGTCCTATTGTTTACAGTATTCCAAAGATTGGGATGAAGGTATTCCACTACTCTTGTTTGCCCTAAGAGAAAGCGAACAAGACAACTTGAAGTTTTCGCCATTTGAGTTAATATATGGGCATCAAATTAGAGGACCAGTACAGGTTCTCAAAGAAGCTTGGACCGGGGAAGAAACGCCGACTTTTAGGAGCTCTCCAACCTTAATGAAAGAACGCCTGAGCCTAGCTAGAGAATTGGCCGCCGAAAACTTACGACAAGCACAGAGTAAGATGAAGGAGGAATACGATCGTCGAACTAAACTTCGTTCATTTGAACCAAAAGATCAAGTTCTGGTTCAACGATTTCATCAGGGACATGCTCTACAGCCCAAATTTGAAGGTCCTTTAGAAATCGTGAAGCGCCTAAGTGACGTGAACTACTTGGTAAGGACGCCGAAGAAGAGGAACTCACAACGGACGTATCACATTAACCAACTTAAACCCTATTCAGGAATCGTTTCACCAGTTTCTACTATAACACCTCTGAACCAAGAACGGGTTCCAATAAGTTCGGATGAAATGATAGGAATACCAGTTCTTCTGAACAATTCGACAGCCTTAAAGAATTTAAATTCTCTACTGATAAATCTGGAAGTGGACAAAGGACACGAAATAAAATCCCTGATTAAGGCAAATCTCCACCTATTCAATGACGTCCCAAAACCGTGTACGTTGGGTGTGCACGATGTTACTCTCAGAGAACCTACTCCAATCAAGCAATCTCCCTACAGAGTGAGTCCCAAGAAACAAGGTGAGCTAGAGGCAGAGGTGAACTTCTTACTCTCACACGGGTTGATAAAACCAAGTAACAGTCCTTGGGCATCCCCGTGCATTCTAGTCCCCAAACCAGATGGGACTTCCCGTATGTGCACGGATTTTAGAAAAGTCAATGCTGTAACAGTGCCTGATGGGTTTCCAATACCCAGAATTGACGACTTAATAGACAAGGTCTCGAGAGCTAAGTATATCAGTAAATTGGACTTGTTAAGAGGGTATTACCAAGTCCCGTTGTCACCAAGAGCTCAAGAGATATCGGCTTTTACGATACCTGGTGGCCTATACAAGTATTGCGTTATGCCCTTCGGCTTCTGTAATGCGGCCTCTACGTTCCAGCGTATTATGAACATACTTACAGGCGGATTGGACGGAGTAGAAGCTTACTTAGACGACTTAGTCGTATACAGCGACAGTTGGCCCCAACACCTTAGACAGCTTAAAGCCTTGTTTGACGCCTTAAGTAAACATAATTTTACAGTGAATTTGTCCAAGTGTGAGTTTGGCCAGACGAAAATTAAATACTTAGGATTTCGGATTGGACAAGGTGAAGTCGCTCCTTTGAACGCCAAAGTAAAGGCCCTCTTAGAATTTCCTACCCCTAAGGATAGGAAAAGCGTATCAAGATTTTTAGGAGTTGCCGGTTACTACCGTCGGTTCTGTCCGAATTTTGCACAGGTAGCTTTTCCCCTAACTGAATTAACAAGTCCAAAAACAAAGTTTTCATGGACTCAGGACTGTGAAATTGCTTTTAATCGTTTAAAAAGATTACTATCCTCTTCCCCAGTATTGCTAAGTCCTGATTTTAATAAACCATTCCACTTACAAATAGATGCCAGTGCGTATGCTTTGGGAGCCGCATTGTTACAGAAGGCTCCAAATTCTGACCTATTACAACCTGTTTCTTATTTTTCTTCTAAGTTAAAGAAACACCAGATTAATTATTCAACTATAGAAAAAGAAGCCTTAGCTCTCGTTGTATGCCTAGAGAATTTTGATGTATATTTAGGATCTTCTACCCATCAGATATCGGTGTACTCCGATCACAATCCTTTGACCTTCATAAATTCTATGAAATCGAAGAATGCCAGAATACTTCGTTGGGCTTTGAGAATTCAACCCTTCTCTATTACCATTTCCCATATAAAAGGAAAACATAATCTCATTGCTGATGCCCTCTCTAGGCCTTGAAATTTTATTAATATACATTTATTTTTAACAGTATGAGTCGGTACTTTTATGACCATCTATGTTGTGGAGAAAGCTGGAGATGATGTAGGACTGCTGTCTATGTTACAACCTCTGCTACTATGACAGATGCTACCCACCACAGAGAGTACAAGTCAATGGCGACCGTCAGTCACGAGGGGGGAGGTGTTACGCGCCCCTACTTCACTCCATTATATACAAAAATAAAAGGCCTGGTTAAAATAAGTTCTGTAATAATATATCGCGAACCACTTTATTACTAGCTAGATAAAGCAGGTTCGACTATATATTATTATCGGGTACAGTATGAATCAAAAGTACTCTCATTGTATTATATTGTATATTATATCTTTCCCCATGATTATTATAACTATAATATTATATTATATTATTATTAGGATAGGTATTACGAATGTGTAACCACTACTGTAGTGACCAATTGGTGGTTCTAGAATTGACGCCACGCGTCGCCTTCTGGCAGAGCTGAAGTCTGACTATGAAGTAGTTGAGTGAGTCAGTCAGCTCCTAGCTCTGACTCGGTACGGGTCTTCAACCCAAAGCTCCTAGCTTAAACTAAAACTTTATACAAAGTCTTGCCTTTGCCATTAGTCTGGTAATTCATGTCACTTATAAAAGATAACTATTTCGTTACCCTAGACCTTTCTAAAAGAGTAGATTATTAATTGAAATTATTTTATCATACTCTGTTAATGAGAATTTGAACTTAAGATTGGGTTTCTTGCTGTATAGTGTTTCATTTATAATTGCTTGTGGTTATTTTAATTCACTAACCAAATACCAATGAAGCTAAATGATTGGTAATAAAATAAAGCTAACAAAAAAAATGGAGTTATTTGTGCCCCTATTGTTACGGTGAAGATTAAGTCGTAACAACTCCCCGTCAACAACAACACACTGTACTCCGTCAACAACAACGCACTGTACTCCCCGTCAACAACAACACACTGTACTCCCCGTCTACAACACACTGTACTCTCCGTCAATAACATCACACTGTACTCACCGTCAACAACAACACACTGTACTCCCCGTCAACAACAACACACTGTACTCCCCGTTAACAACAACACACTGTACTCCCCGTCAACAACAACACACTGTACTCCCCGTCAACAACAACACACTGTACTCCGTCAACAACAACGCACTGTACTCCCCGTCTACAACAACACACTGTACTCCCCGTCTACAACAACACACTGTACTCCCCGTCAACAACAACACACTGTACTCCCCGTCAACAACAACACACTGTACTCCCCGTCAACAACAACACACTGTACTCCCCGTCAACAACAACACACTGTACTCCGTCAACAACAACGCACTGTACTCCCCGTCTACAACAACACACTGTACTCCCCGTCTACAACAACACACTGTACTCCCCGTCTACAACAACACACTGTACTCCCCGTCAACAACAACACACTGTACTCCCCGTCAACAACACACTGTACTCCCCGTCAACAACAACACACTGTACTCCCCGTTAACAACAACACACTGTACTCCGTCAACAACAACGCACTGTACTCCCCGTCTGCAACAACACACTGTACTCCCCGTCTACAACAACACACTGTACTCCGTCAACAACAACACACTATACTCCCCGTCAACAACATCACACTGTACTAATCGTCAACAACAACACACTATACTTCCCGTCAACAACACACTGTACTCTGTGTCAATAACATCACACTGTACTCACCGTCAACAACAACACACTGTACTCCTCATCAACAACACACTGAACTCCCCGTCAACAATACACTGTACTCCCAGTCAACAACAACACACTGTACTCCGTCAACAAAAACACACTGTACTCCGTCAACAAAAACACACTGTGCTCCCCTGTCAACAACAACACACTGTACTCCCCGTCAACAATACACTGTACTCCGTCAATAACAACACACTGTACTCCCCGTCAACAACATCACACTTTACTCCTTATCAACAACAGCACACTATACTTCCCGTCAACAACAACACACTATACTCCCCGTCAACAACAGCACACTGTACTCCCCGTCAACAACATCACACTGTACTCCCCGTCAACAACACACTGTACTCCTCGTCAAGAACAACACACTGTACTCCCCGTCAACATCAATACACTGTACTCCCCGATATCAACAATACACTGTACTCCCCGTCAACAACAACACTGTGTACTCCCCGTCAACAACTACACGCTGTACTCCGTCAACAACACACTGTACTCCGTCAACAACAACACACTGTACTCCCCGTCAGCAACAACACACTGTACTCGCCGTCAACAACAACACACTGTACTCCGTCAACAGTAACTCACTGTACTCTCCGTCAATAACAACGCACTGTACTCCGCGTCAACAACAACACGCTGCACTCCATCAACAACAATACACTGTACTCCCCGTCAACAAGACACTGTACTCCCCGTCAACAACAACACACTGCACTCCCCGTCAACAACAGAACACTGTACTCCCCGTCAACAACACACTGTACTCCCCATGAACAACAACACACTGTACCCCATCAACAATAACACACTGTACTCCCCGTCAACAACAACACACTGTACTCCGTCAACAACACCACATTGTACTCCCGGTCTACAACAACACACTGCACTCCCCGTCAACAACAACACACTGTACTCCCCGTCAACAACAACACACTGTACTCTTTCAACAACAACACACTGTACTCCCCCGTCAGCAACAACAACACACTGTGCTCCGTCAACAACAATACACTGTACTCCCCGTCAACAACAACACCCTGTACTCCCCGTCAACAATAACACACTGTACTCCCCGTCAACAACAACACACTGTACTCCGTCAACAACAACACACTGTACTCCGTCAACAACACACTGTACTCCCCTGTCAACAACACACTGTACTCCCCGTCAACAACAACACACTGTACTCCGTCAACAACAACACACTGTACCCCGTCAACAATAGCACACTGTACTCCCATTCACCAACAACACACTGTACTCCCCGTCAACAACAACATACTGTACTCCCCGTCAACAACAACACACTGTACTCCGTCAACAACACGCTACTCCCCCGTCAACAACAACACACTACTCCCCCGTCAACAACAACACACTGTACTCCCCTTCAACAACAACACCCTGTACTCCTCGTCAACAATAACACACTGTACTCCCCGTCGACAACACACTGTACTCCCCCGTCAACAACAACACACTGTATTCCGTCAACAACAACACACTGTACTCCGTCATTAACAACACACTGTACTCCCCGTCAACAACAACACACTGTACTCCCCGTCAACAACAACACACTGTACTCCCCGTCTACAACAACACACTGTACTCCCCGTCAACAACAACACACTGTACTCCGTCAACAACAACGCACTGTACTCCCCGTCAACAACAACACACTGTACTCCCCGTCTACAACACACTGTACTCTCCGTCAATAACATCACACTGTACTCACCGTCAACAACAACACACTGTACTCCCCGTCAACAACAACACACTGTACTCCCCGTTAACAACAACACACTGTACTCCCCGTCAACAACAACACACTGTACTCCCCGTCAACAACAACACACTGTACTCCGTCAACAACAACGCACTGTACTCCCCGTCTACAACAACACACTGTACTCCCCGTCTACAACAACACACTGTACTCCCCGTCTACAACAACACACTGTACTCCCCGTCAACAACAACACACTGTACTCCCCGTTAACAACAACACACTGTACTCCGTCAACAACAACGCACTGTACTCCCCGTCTGCAACAACACACTGTACTCCCCGTCTACAACAACACACTGTACTCCGTCAACAACAACGCACTGTACTCCCCGTCTACAACAACACACTGTACTCCCTGTCTACAACAACACACTGTACTCCCCGTCAACAACAACACACTGTACTCCCCGTCAACAACAACACACTGTACTCCCCGTCAACAACAACACACTGTACTCCCCGTCATCAACAACATACTGTTCTCCGTCAACAACAACACTCTGTACTCCCCGTCAACAATGTCACAATGTACTCCGTGAACAACAACACACTGTACTCCGCTAACAACATCACACTGTACTCCCCGTCAACAACAACACACTGTACTCCCCGTCAACAACAACACACTATACTCCCCGTCAACAACATCACACTGTACTAATCGTCAACAACAACACACTATACTTCCCGTCAACAACACACTGTACTCTCTGTCAATAACATCACACTGTACTCACCGTCAACAATAACACACTGTACTCCTCATCAACAACACACTGAACTCCCCGTCAACAATACACTGTACTCCCAGTCAACAACAACACACTGTACTCCGTCAACAAAAACACACTGTACTCCGTCAACAAAAACACACTGTGCTCCCCTGTCAACAACAACACACTGTACTCCCTGTCAACAACACACTGTACTCCGTCAATAACAACACACTGTACTCCCCGTCAACAACATCACACTTTACTCCCCATCAACAACAGCACACTATACGTCCAGTCAACAACAACACACTATACTCCCCGTCAACAACAGCACACTGTACTCGCCGTCAACAACATCACACTGTACTCCCCGTCAACAACAACACACTGTACTCCTCGTCAAGAACAACACACTGTACTCCCCGTCAACATCAATACACTGTACTCCCCGATATCAACAATACACTGTACTCCCCGTCAACAACAACACTGTGTACTCCCCGTCAACAACTACACGCTGTACTCCGTCAACAACACACTGTACTCCGTCAACAACAACACACTGTACTCCCCGTCAGCAACAACACACTGTACTCCCCGTCAACAACAACACACTGTACTCCGTCAACAGCAACTCACTGTACTCTCCGTCAATAACAACGCACTGTACTCCGCGTCAACAACAACACGCTGCACTCCATCAACAACAATACACTGTACTCCCCGTCAACAAGACACTGTACTCCCCGTCAACAACAACACACTGTACTCCCCGTCAACAACACACTGTACTACCCATGAACAACAACACACTGTACCCCATCAACAACAACACACTGTACTCCCCGTCAACAACAACACACTGTACTCCTTCAACAACAACACACTGTACTCCTTCAACAACAACACACTGTACTCCCCCGTCAGCAACAACAACACACTGTACTCCGTCAACAATACACAGTACTCCCCGTCAACAACAACACCCTGTACTCCCCGTCAACAATAACACACTGTACTCCCCGTCAACAACAACACACTGTACTCCGTCAACAACAACACACTGTACTCCCCCGTCAGCAACAAGACACTGTACTCCGTCAACAACAACACACTGTACTCCGTCAACAACAACACACTGTACTCCCCTGTCAACAACACGCTGTACTCCCCGTCAACAACAACACACTGTACTCCGTCAACAACAACACACTGTACCCCGTCAACAATAGCACACTGTACTCCCCTTCACCAACAACACACTGTACTCCCCGTCAACAACAACATACTGTACTCCCCGTCAACAACAACACACTGTACTCCGTCAACAACACGCTACTCCTCCGTCAACAACAACACACTACTCCCCCGTCAACAACAACACACTGTACTCCCCTTCAACAACAACACCCTGTACTCCTCGTCAACAATAACACACTGTACTCCCCGTCGACAACACACTGTACTCCCCCGTCAACAACACACTGTATTCCGTCAACAACAACACACTGTACTCCCCGTCAACAACAACACACTGTACTCCACGTCTACAACAACACACTGTACTCCCCGTCAACAACAACACACTGTACTCCGTCAACAACAACGCACTGTACTCCCCGTCAACAACAACACACTGTACTCCCCGTCTACAACACACTGTACTCTCCGTCAATAACATCACACTGTACTCACCGTCAACAACAACACACTGTACTCCCCGTCAACAACAACACACTGTACTCCCCGTTAACAACAACACACTGTACTCCCCGTCAACAACAACACACTGTACTCCCCGTCAACAACAACACACTGTACTCCGTCAACAACAACGCACTGTACTCCCCGTCTACAACAACACACTGTACTCCCCGTCTACAACAACACACTGTACTCCCCGTCAACAACAACACACTGTACTCCCCGTCAACAACAACACACTGTACTCCCCGTCAACAACAACACACTGTACTCCCCGTCAACAACAACACACTGTACTCCGTCAACAACAACGCACTGTACTCCCCGTCTACAACAACACACTGTACTCCCCGTCTACAACAACACACTGTACTCCCCGTCTACAACAACACACTGTACTCCCCGTCAACAACAACACACTGTACTCCCCGTCAACAACACACTGTACTCCCCGTCAACAACAACACACTGTACTCCCCGTTAACAACAACACACTGTACTCCGTCAACAACAACGCACTGTACTCCCCGTCTGCAACAACACACTGTACTCCCCGTCTACAACAACACACTGTACTCCGTCAACAACAACACACTATACTCCCCGTCAACAACATCACACTGTACTAATCGTCAACAACAACACACTATACTTCCCGTCAACAACACACTGTACTCTGTGTCAATAACATCACACTGTACTCACCGTCAACAACAACACACTGTACTCCTCATCAACAACACACTGAACTCCCCGTCAACAATACACTGTACTCCCAGTCAACAACAACACACTGTACTCCGTCAACAAAAACACACTGTACTCCGTCAACAAAAACACACTGTGCTCCCCTGTCAACAACAACACACTGTACTCCCCGTCAACAATACACTGTACTCCGTCAATAACAACACACTGTACTCCCCGTCAACAACATCACACTTTACTCCTTATCAACAACAGCACACTATACTTCCCGTCAACAACAACACACTATACTCCCCGTCAACAACAGCACACTGTACTCCCCGTCAACAACATCACACTGTACTCCCCGTCAACAACACACTGTACTCCTCGTCAAGAACAACACACTGTACTCCCCGTCAACATCAATACACTGTACTCCCCGATATCAACAATACACTGTACTCCCCGTCAACAACAACACTGTGTACTCCCCGTCAACAACTACACGCTGTACTCCGTCAACAACACACTGTACTCCGTCAACAACAACACACTGTACTCCCCGTCAGCAACAACACACTGTACTCGCCGTCAACAACAACACACTGTACTCCGTCAACAGTAACTCACTGTACTCTCCGTCAATAACAACGCACTGTACTCCGCGTCAACAACAACACGCTGCACTCCATCAACAACAATACACTGTACTCCCCGTCAACAAGACACTGTACTCCCCGTCAACAACAACACACTGCACTCCCCGTCAACAACAGAACACTGTACTCCCCGTCAACAACACACTGTACTCCCCATGAACAACAACACACTGTACCCCATCAACAATAACACACTGTACTCCCCGTCAACAACAACACACTGTACTCCGTCAACAACACCACATTGTACTCCCGGTCTACAACAACACACTGCACTCCCCGTCAACAACAACACACTGTACTCCCCGTCAACAACAACACACTGTACTCTTTCAACAACAACACACTGTACTCCCCCGTCAGCAACAACAACACACTGTACTCCGTCAACAACAATACACTGTACTCCCCGTCAACAACAACACCCTGTACTCCCCGTCAACAATAACACACTGTACTCCCCGTCAACAACAACACACTGTACTCCGTCAACAACAACACACTGTACTCCGTCAACAACACACTGTACTCCCCTGTCAACAACACACTGTACTCCCCGTCAACAACAACACACTGTACTCCGTCAACAACAACACACTGTACCCCGTCAACAATAGCACACTGTACTCCCATTCACCAACAACACACTGTACTCCCCGTCAACAACAACATACTGTACTCCCCGTCAACAACAACACACTGTACTCCGTCAACAACACGCTACTCCCCCGTCAACAACAACACACTACTCCCCCGTCAACAACAACACACTGTACTCCCCTTCAACAACAACACCCTGTACTCCTCGTCAACAATAACACACTGTACTCCCCGTCGACAACACACTGTACTCCCCCGTCAACAACAACACACTGTATTCCGTCAACAACAACACACTGTACTCCGTCATTAACAACACACTGTACTCCCCGTCAACAACAACACACTGTACTCCCCGTCAACAACAACACACTGTACTCCCCGTCTACAACAACACACTGTACTCCCCGTCAACAACAACACACTGTACTCCGTCAACAACAACGCACTGTACTCCCCGTCAACAACAACACACTGTACTCCCCGTCTACAACACACTGTACTCTCCGTCAATAACATCACACTGTACTCACCGTCAACAACAACACACTGTACTCCCCGTCAACAACAACACACTGTACTCCCCGTTAACAACAACACACTGTACTCCCCGTCAACAACAACACACTGTACTCCCCGTCAACAACAACACACTGTACTCCGTCAACAACAACGCACTCTACTCCCCGTCTACAACAACACACTGTACTCCCCGTCTACAACAACACACTGTACTCCCCGTCTACAACAACACACTGTACTCCCCGTCAACAACAACACACTGTACTCCCCGTTAACAACAACACACTGTACTCCGTCAACAACAACGCACTGTACTCCCCGTCTGCAACAACACACTGTACTCCCCGTCTACAACAACACACTGTACTCCGTCAACAACAACGCACTGTACTCCCCGTCTACAACAACACACTGTACTCCCTGTCTACAACAACACACTGTACTCCCCGTCAACAACAACACACTGTACTCCCCGTCAACAACAACACACTGTACTCCCCGTCAACAACAACACACTGTACTCCCCGTCAACAACAACACACTGTACTCCGTCAACAACAACGCACTGTACTCCCCGTCTACAACAACACACTGTACTCCCCGTCTACAACAACACACTGTACTCCCCGTCTACAACAACACACTGTACTCCCCGTCAACAACAACACACTGTACTCCCCGTCAACAACACACTGTACTCCCCGTCAACAACAACACACTGTACTCCCCGTTAACAACAACACACTGTACTCCGTCAACAACAACGCACTGTACTCCCCGTCTGCAACAACACACTGTACTCCCCGTCTACAACAACACACTGTACTCCCCGTCTACATCAACACACTGTACTCCCCGTCTACAACAACACACTGTACTTCCCGTCTACAACAACACACTGTACTCCGTCAACAACAACGCACTGTACTCTCCGTCAACAACAACACACTGTACTCCCCGTCAACAACAACACACTGTACTCCCCGTCAACAACAACACACTGTACTCCCCGTTAACAACAACACACTGTACTCCGTCAACAACAACGCACTGTACTCCCCGTCTACAACAACACACTGTACTCCCCGTCTACAACAACACACTGTACTCCCCGTCTACAACAACACACTGTACTCCCCGTCAACAACAACACACTGTTCTCCCCGTCAACAACAACACACTGTACTCTCCGTCAACAATACACTGTGCTCCCCGTCAACAACACACTGTACTCCCCGTCAACAACAACACACTGTACTCCGTCAACAACAACACACTCTACTCCGTCAACAACAACACACTGTACTCCGTCAACAACAACACACTGTACTCTCCCTCAACAACAATACACTGTGCTCCCCGTCAACAAAACACACTGTACTCCCCGTCAACAACAACACACTGTACTCCGTCAACAACAACACACTATACTCTGTCAACAACAACACACTGTACTCCCCGTCAACAGCAACGCACTGTACTCCCCGTCAACAACAACACACTGTACTCCCCGTCAACAGCAACACACTGTACTCCCCGTCAACAACAACACACTGTACTCTCCGTCAACAACAACACACTGTACTCTCCGTCAACAACAACACACTGTACTCCGTCAACAACAACACACTATACTCTGTCAACAACAACACACTGTACTCCCCGTCAACAGCAACACACTGTACTCCCCGTCAACAACAACACACTGTACTCTCCGTCAACAACAACACACTGTACTCCCCGTCAACAACAACACACTGTATTCCCCGTCAACAACAACATACTGTACTCCCCGTCAACAACAACACACTGTACTCCCCGTCAACAACAACACACTGTATTCCCCGTCAACAACAACACACTGTACTCCCCCGTCAACAACAACACACTGTACTCCCCGTCAACAACAACACACTGTATTCCCCGTCAACAACAACACACTGTACTCCCCCGTCAACAACAACACACTGTACTCCCCGTCAACAACAACACACTGTATTCCCCGTCAACAACAACACACTGTACTCCCCCGTCAACAACAACACACTGTACTCCCCGTCAACAACAACACACTGTATTCCCCGTCAACAACAACACACTGTACTCCCCCGTCAACAACAACACACTGTACTCCCCGTCAACAACAACACACTGTATTCCCCGTCAACAACAACACACTGTACTCCCCGTCAGCAACAATACATTCAACCTTCCTCTACAATGGGTATATAAGTGCTGAGAGTTTGAACCTATGAGTGGAAGCTTTCCCAAAGTTATTTGAGTGGAACCAAAACTGCCAAATATCCAAAGTAAAATAAAGCTGAGGCAGCACCATTATACACAGAGAGTTTCATTAACCTTTTCGTAGTACATAACCTGAGTTTTAAAAATAGTGAACGGGCAAGCCAGTGGAAGGTCTCGGTCAGATGACCAAAACCTGCAGTAGCGAGTCATCATATGACTAAGACCCACGTCAAGAAACGCTTGTCCTGTTTCCTAACAAATCTTACGTAACCTTTAACCAAGTTACTGGACACCAGCCATGAAAACCATTAACTGACTGGATTAAGTATTCTTAAGTTATGTATTGGAACCTTGAGGCAAGATCAAAAAACCTTGAGGGAAGGTGAAAAAGAAAAACCTTGGAGAATCAAAAATTTGGAAGAAGTTAAAGAAAGTAGGAGGATCTAAAACCTTGGAGTCAGTATACACAAAACCCTGGAAGAAGTTAAAACCCTGGAAGAAGTTAAAACCCTGGAAGAAGTTAAAAACCTGGAAGAAGTTAAAAACCTGGAAGAAGTTAAAACCCTGGAAGAAGTTAAAACCCTGGAAGAAGTTAAAAACCTGGAAGAAGTTAAAACCCTGGAAGAAGTTAAAAACCTGGAAGAAGTTAAAAACCTGGAAGAAGTTAAAACCCTGGAAGAAGTTAAAAACCTGGAAGAAGTTAAAACCCTGGAAGAAGTTAAAACCCTGGAAGAAGTTAAAAACCTGGAAGAAGTTAAAAACCTGGAAGAAGTTAAAAACCTGGAAGAAGTTAAAAACCTGGAAGAAGTTAAAACCCTGGAAGAAGTTAAAAACCTGGAAGAAGTTAAAACCCTGGAAGAAGTTAAAAACCTGGAAGAAGTTAAAAACCTGGAAGAAGTTAAAACCCTGGAAGAAGTTAAAAACCTGGAAGAAGTTAAAACCCTGGAAGAAGTTAAAACCCTGGAAGAAGTTAAAAACCTGGAAGAAGTTAAAAACCTGGAAGAAGTTAAAAACCTGGAAGAAGTTAAAAACCTGGAAGAAGTTAAAAACCTGGAAGAAGTTAAAACCCTGGAAGAAGTTAAAAACCTGGAAGAAGTTAAAACCCTGGAAGAAGTTAAAACCCTGGAAGAAGTTAAAAACCTGGAAGAAGTTAAAAACCTGGAAGAAGTTAAAACCCTAGAAGAAGTTAAAACCCTGGAAGAAGTTAAAAACCTGGAAGAAGTTAAAAACCTGGAAGAAGTTAAAAACCTGGAAGAAGTTAAAACCCTGGAAGAAGTTAAAACCCTGGAAGAAGTTAAAAACCTGGAAGAAGTTAAAACCCTGGAAGAAGTTAAAAACCTGGAAGAAGTTAAAAACCTGGAAGAAGTTAAAAACCTGGAAGAAGTTAAAACCCTGGAAGAAGTTAAAAACCTGGAAGAAGTTAAAAACCTGGAAGAAGTTAAAAACCTGGAAGAAGTTAAAACCCTGGAAGAAGTTAAAACCCTGGAAGAAGTTAAAAACCTGGAAGAAGTTAAAAACCAGGAAGAAGTTAAAAACCTGGAAGAAGTTAAAACCCTGGAAGAAGTTAAAACCCTGGAAGAAGTTAAAACCCTGGAAGAAGTTAAAAACCTGGAAGAAGTTAAAACCCTGGAAGAAGTTAAAAACCTGGAAGAAGTTAAAAACCTGGAAGAAGTTAAAAACCTGGAAGAAGTTAAAACCCTGGAAGAAGTTAAAAACCTGGAAGAAGTTAAAAACCTGGAAGAAGTTAAAAAGTAACTTGGAGGAAATTTAAAAAATAATCGAGTTCATGTAAAAAAAAAAACTTGGAGAACATCCAAGATCAACAAACCTTGAAGGAAGATCAACAAACCTTGAAGGAAGATCAACAAACCTTGAAGGAAGATCAACAAACCTTGAAGGAAGATCAACAATCCTTGAAGGAAGATCAACAAACCTTGAAGGAAGATCAACAATCCTTGAAGAAAGATCAACAAACCTTGAAGGAAGATCAACAAACCTTGAAGGAAGATCAACAAACCTTGAAGGAAGATCAACAATCCTTGAAGGAAGATCAACAAACCTTGAAGGAAGATCAACAAACCTTGAAGGAAGATCAACAATCCTTGAAGGAAGATCAACAAACCTTGAAGGAAGATCAACAAACCTTGAAGGAAGATCAACAAACCTTGAAGGAAGATCAACAAACCTTGAAGGAAGATCAACAAACCTTGAAGGAAGATCAACAAACCTTGAAGGAAGATCAATAAACCTTGAAGGAAGATCAACAAACCTTGAAGGAAGATCAACAAGCCTTGAAGGAAGATCAATAAACCTTGAAGGAAGATCAACAAACCTTGAAGGAAGATCAACAAACCTTGAAGGAAGATCAATAAACCTTGAAGGAAGATCAACAAACCTTGAAGGAAGATCAACAAACCTTGAAGGAAAATCAACAATCCTTGAAGGAAGATCAACAAACCTTGAAGGAAGATCAACAAACCTTGAAGGAAGATCAACAAACCTTGAAGGAAGATCAACAAACCTTGAAGGAAGATCAACAAACCTTGAAGGAAGATCAACAAACCTTGAAGGAAGATCAACAAACCTTGAAGGAAGATCAACAAACCTTGAAGGAAGATCAACAATCCTTGAAGGAAGATCAACAAACCTTGAAGGAAGATCAACAATCCTTGAAGGAAGATCAACAAACCTTGAAGGAAGATCAACAAACCTTGAAGGAAGATCAACAATCCTTGAAGGAAGATCAACAAACCTTGAAGGAAGATCAACAAACCTTGAAGGAAGATCAACAAACCTTGAAGGAAGATCAACAAACCTTGAAGGAAGATCAACAAACCTTGAAGGAAGATCAACAAACCTTGAAGGAAGATCAATAAACCTTGAAGGAAGATCAACAAACCTTGAAGGAAGATCAACAAGCCTTGAAGGAAGATCAATAAACCTTGAAGGAAGATCAACAAACCTTGAAGGAAGATCAACAAACCTTGAAGGAAGATCAATAAACCTTGAAGGAAGATCAACAAACCTTGAAGGAAGATCAACAAACCTTGAAGGAAAATCAACAATCCTTGAAGGAAGATCAACAAACCTTGAAGGAAGATCAACAAACCTTGAAGGAAGATCAACAAACCTTGAAGGAAGATCAACAAACCTTGAAGGAAGATCAACAAACCTTG
>NC_091297.1:34616338-34621338 GCF_038502225.1 Cherax quadricarinatus | reverse complement strand
AGAGTACCAGAGAAGGTTTCTTGAGAGGGGCGGGGAGTCTGTGAGAGGGGCGGGAAGTCTGTGAGAGGGGCGGGGAGTCTGTAAGAGGGGCGGGGAGTCTGTGAGAGGGGCGGGGAGTCTGTGAGAGGGGCGGGGAGTCTGTGAGAGGGGTGGGGAGTCTGTGAGAGAGGCGGGGAGCCTGTGAGTGGGGCGGAAAGTCCGTAAAAGGGGCGGGGAGTCCCTGAGAAGGACGGGGAGTCCATGAGAGGGACGGGGAGTCCCTGAAAGGGATAGAGAGGTGATAAGATAAAGGTTATTTGGCAGAGTGGCTGGGTAGAGAAGGTGTCGATGTGACTGATGTGCGTGATGGAGGATGGCAAGAAGGAGCAGAAGATGGATGGAGGGAAGAAAGATGGGGAAAAAATAAGGAGGGAGGAAAAAGGGACAGAACTATAAATAAGATGTTCAGAAACAGGAGGTAGGGAAGAGAGACAGGATGATATATTAGATGTTTGAAACAAGAGGGAAGATAGGATGACAGATGTTATAAACAGGAGACGAGAAACTTATGGAAAAATCAGGTATCACAAGCACGAAGGAGAGACACGAGGATGAAGAGAGAGAGACAGTCCAAGGTATCACTAGTGTGATCCCAGGAAGGTATCCCAGTATTCCATAACCCCAGCCCACTGTACCTCGGTGCATGCGACTGGATTAGTGAAAACTGGGGCATAAGTTGATAACGCAGAAAAATATTAGTTTTGAAGATTTGAAGGGAATCAGAAGAGGTATTTACAAGTCATCATATGGAAACTAACTGCAAAATTTCCTCATTAAAAAATAGCAAACAAGAACATATACAGCCGAAATCTAATTCAAACCTTTTAAAGAGATCATAAAGACCAAAATCCTAAACTACACAAGACCATCAAGTTTGAAGCAGCTTACAAGTTGTATTATTAAGTTATCATGATGGAAAACTTGAAGCTAATCAGATGCGACACTCAGAAATTATCACATGAAAAGATTTATTTAATTTTTTCCAGGTTTTTTTTAAAAAAAAAAAGGGAACAATTGGGGCCAAAATTAATTCAGACTTTACGTAAGACTGACCAGCTGTTATAGCAGCACACACAAAGTTTTATTTAAGATTAATGTACATAACATACAACTTTTTAAGGCTGTTCTTGAGGACTGACTGATGTTATAGACACATAAAAGAACATTAAGTTAATTTAACTTAAGATAACTAAATAAAGTCAAACACTGAGACTTATTTATAATAAAACTTACACAAGATAACTTACACAAGATAACTTACACAAGATAACTTACACAAGATAACTTACACAAGATAACTTACATAAGATAACTTACACAAGATAACTTACACAAGATAACTTACACAAGATAACTTACACAAGATAACTTACACAAGATAACTTACACAAGATAACTTACACAAGATAACTTACACAAGATAACTTACATAAGATAACTTACACAAGATAACTTACACAAGATAACTTACACAAGATAACTTACACAAGATAACTTACACAAGATAACTTACATAAGATAACTTACACAAGATAACTTACACAAGATAACTTACACAAGATAACTTACACAAGATAACTTACACAAGATAACTTACACAAGATAACATCAACAGATTGTTTATTCTGGAAAAAAAACACATCAACACTAAAAGTTTGAAGCCGACCAGAAGATGCATTTTCCAGTTGTTGCTCAGAATCCAACAAAATTTGTGCCTACACGACCTAAACCCATCAAACCTTCCATCCATTACATACACAGCATCAACCGTTGAACATTGATGTTCTTCACTAAAGTTATATTTCAGACACAGGAAAGCAATGAACGCAGCGAGGCCAGGAACAATAAACCAGGAAAGGCCAGGAACAATAAACCAGGAAAGGCCAGGAACAATAAACCAGGAAAGGCCAAGAACAATAAACCAGGAAAGGCCAGGAACAATAAACCAGGAAAGGCCAGGAACAATAAACCAGGAAAGGCCAGGAACAATAAACCAGGAAAGGCCAGGAACAATAAACCAGGAAAGGCCAGGAACAATAAACCAGGAAAGACCAGGAACAATAAACCAGGAAAGGCCAGGAACAATAAACCAGGAAAGGCCAGGAACAATAAACCAGGAAAGGCCAGGAACAATAAACCAGGAAAGGCCAGGAACAATAAACCAGGAAAGGCCAGGAACAATAAACCAAGAAAGGCCAGGAAAAATAAACCAGGAAAGGGCAAGAACAATAAACCAAGAAAGGCCAGAAACAATAAAACAAGAAAGGCCAGGAACAATAAACCAGGAAAGGCCAGGAACAATAAACCAAGAAAGGCCAGGAACAATAAACCAGGAAAGGCCAGGAACAATAAACCAGGAAAGGCCAGGAACAATAAACCAGGAAAGGCCAGGAACAATAAACCAAGAAAGGCCAGGAACAATAAACCAGGAAAGGCCAGGAACAATAAACCAAGAAAAGCCAGGAACAATAAAACAAGAAAGGCCAGGAACAATAAACCAAGAAAGGCCAGGAACAATAAACCAAGAAAGGCCAGGAACAATAAACCAGGAAAGGCCAGGAACAATAAACCAGGAAAGGCCAGGAACAATAAACCAAGAAAGGCCAGGAAAAATAAACCAGGAAACGCCAAGAACAATAAACCAAGAAAGGCCAGAAACAATAAAACAAGAAAGGCCAGGAACAATAAACCAGGAAAGGCCAGGAACAATAAACCAAGAAAGGCCAGGAACAATAAACCAGGAAAGGCCAGGAACAATAAACCAGGAAAGGCCAGGAACAATAAACCAGGAAAGGCCAGGAACAATAAACAAGGAAAGGCCAGGAACAATAAACCAAGAAAGGCCAGGAACAATAAACCAGGAAAGGCCAGGAACAATAAACCAAGAAAAGCCAGGAACAATAAAACAAGAAAGGCCAGGAACAATAAACCAAGAAAGGCCAGGAACAATAAACCAAGAAAGGCCAGGAACAATAAACAAGGAAAGGCCAGGAACAATAAACCAAGAAAGGCCAGGAACAATAAAACAAGAAAGGCCAGGAACAATAAACCAGGAAAGGCCAGGAACAATAAACCAAGAAAGGCCAGGAACAATAAACCAGGAAAGGCCAGGAACAATAAACCAGGAAAGGCCAGGAACAATAAACCAGGAAAGGCCAGGAACAATAAACCAGGAAAGGCCAGGAACAATAAACCAAGAAAGGCCAGGAACAATAAACCAGGAAAGGCCAGGAACAATAAACCAAGAAAGGCCAGGAACAATAAAACAAGAAAGGTCAGGAACAATAAACCAGGAAAGGCCAGGAACAATAAACCAAGAAAGGCCAGGAACAATAAACCAAGAAAGGCCAGGAACAATAAACCAGGAAAGGACAGGAACAATAAACCAGGAAAGGCCAGGAACAATAAACCAAGAAAGGACAGGAACAATAAACCAGGAAAGGCCAGGAACAATAAACTAGGAAAGGCCAGGAACAATAAACCAGGAAAGGCCAGGAACAACAAACCAGGAAAGGCCAGGAACAATAAACCAGGAAAGGCCAGGAACAATAAACCAGGAAAGGCCAGGAACAATAAACCAAGAAATGCCAGGAACAATAAACCAGGAAAGGCCAGGAACAATAAACCAGGAAAGGACAGGAACAATAAACCAGGAAAGGCCAGGAACAATAAACCAGGAAAGGACAGGAACAATAAACCAGGAAAGGACAGGAACAATAAATCAGGGAAGGCCAGGAACAATAAACCAGGAAAGGCCAGGAACAATAAACAAGGAGAACCAAGGAACAATAAACCAGGTGAGGACAGGACCAATAAACCAGACGAAGCAGGGAACAATAAACCAGGCAAGGCAAGGTATAATAAACCAGGCGAGGCCAAGAACAATAAACCAGGCGAGGACAGGAACAATAAACCAGGCGAGGCCAGGAACAATAAACCAGGCGAGGAGAGGAGCAATAAACCAGGCGAGGCCAGGAACAATAAACCAGGCGAGGACAGGAATAACAAACCTGGCGAGGACACGAACAATAAACCAGGCAAAGCCAGGAACAATAAACCAGGCGAGGCCAGGAGCAATAAACCAGGCGAGGACAGGAATAACAAACCTGGCGAGGACAGGAACAATAAACCAGGCAAAGCCAGGAACAATAAACCAGGCGAGGCCAGGAACAATAAACCAGGCGAGGCCAGGAACAATAAACCATGTGAGGCCAGGAACAATAAACCATGCGAGGCCAGGAACAATAAACCAGGCGAGGCCAGGAACAGTAAACCAGGCGAGGCCAGGAACAATAAACCAGGAAGGACAGGAACAATAAACCAGGCGAGGCCAGGAACAATAAACCAGGCGTGGCCAGGAACAATAAACCAGGCGAGGACAGGAACAATAAACCAGGCGAGGCCAGGAACAATAAACCAGGCGAGGCCAGGAACAATAAACCAGGCGAGGACAGGAACAATAAACCAGGCGAGGACAGGAACAATAAACTAGGCGAGGCTAGGAACAATAAACCAGGCGAGGCCAGGAACAATAAACCAGGAAGGACAGGAACAATAAACCAGGCGAGGACAGGATCAATATACCAGGAAAGGCCAGGAACAATAAACCAGGCGAGGCCAGTAATAATAAACCAGGCGAGGACAGGAACAATAAACCAGGCGAGGACAGGAACAATAAACCAGGCGAGGCCAGGAAGAATAAACCAGGCGAGGCCAGGAACAATAAAAAAGGCGAGGCCAGGAACAATAAACCAGGCGAGGCCAGGAACAATAAACCAGGAGAACCAAGGAACAATAAACCAGGCGAGGACAGGAACAATAAACCAGGCGAGACCAGGAAGAATAAACCAGGCGAGGACAGGAATAATAAACCAGTCAAGGACAGGAGCAATAAAGCAGGCGAGGCCAGGAACAATAAACCAGGCAAGGCCAGGAACAATAAATCAGGCGAGGACAGGAAC
>NC_091297.1:34471338-34611338 GCF_038502225.1 Cherax quadricarinatus | reverse complement strand
GACAGCAGAAATGATGGGAAGTCTTCTCAGAGTAAGGTAGCGTGGTGACACCAGCCACAGCTGTGGCTTCTCTTGTATTGTTAAGATCGTCTGTCTGTGACTATATTTCATATACACTATGTAAAATATTAATGATGGGAGACTGACAAGGAACAATTTAGAGCCACTCCAAGAAGCAGTTACACCAATGTTTGTGGAAGACTAACACCCTGCCAGGTAACCTGGAGTGACGTCACCATGGCTCAGGCCTCCACGTGATTGGTGGGTTAAACTGGACGATAAGCACAACAGTAGGGGCCCCAGAACTGCTACACTCTCAACTGCCAGTTCACAAGTGGAGAGAGCTTGTCAATTGGTTGTGTGACGATCGCTCAATAAAATACAAGACACTCGGGGCATGCCACACTCAGGAAGAAGGCTGGACACACGAACGTATGAACACAAAAGTGAATGATACAAGAGGCAGTGATAGCAGAGATCTATCACGCACACCACGATTTCGACCAATACCGGCTGGTGTTCAGATATGATTGTTTTATTAAAAGCCAGCAGAATCATGACCTCTTTTGATTTTTTGCCTCCGTTCCAAATTTTGATTAAGGGTTAAATTGATTACAAGAGTTGATACTTAAGTTACTGGAAGCAGAGCAGTCCAGATCAAGGGATACCTGTTCAAGGGGCGGGGTGAGGGAGGGGTGAGGGGTGAGGCAAGGGCGGGGTGAGGGAGGGGTGAGGGGTTGGGCAAGGGCGGGGTGAGGGAGGGGTGAGGGGTGGGGCAAGGGCGGGGTGAGGGAAGGGTGAGGGGAAGGGCAGGGGCGAGGAAAGGGGTGGGACAAGGGTGGTGTAAGGGAGGGGTGAGGAGGGAGGGGCAAGGGCGGGGTGAGGGGGCGGGGTGAGAAGCAGGGTGAGGGCGGCAGGTATGCAGCATCACCTTTCGTGTGGATGATGGGTAGGGGGCTCTAGGGGAGGGAAGGTAGGGTGAGGGGAGTACGATGGGTGGAGGGGGGTTACGAGGGGAAGGAAGGGAGGGACTTAGCAATAACGTAGGGAGGAACAACAGGTCGATAACATTCTCTGGAGATTTCCCTTGAGGTATATTTATATCCCCTCTACAATGTTCCTTTAGTTAGTTATCCCTCTTTAGTGGTTAGTTATATCCCTTACTGCTTAGCTAAACCCTTTATTAGTTTGTAGCTAATTTGAGCACACCATAACCATCTCGTGGAGGGTAGCACAACAGCGTATGAAAACACAAAAGGCCTAGGAACTAGGTCTCAAAAATACATGAGTACATCTGGATTAATATCTACAGTTGACTTATTTGTCACAAGCAAATTTAGAAACTTTGCTTAATAAGTAGTGTAGACGCCCAGTTGTTAACTCTTATGTCTAACTCAACATAGTTGCTAGAGTTCTTAACTAGTGAGGTGACAACAAGAGCAGATGCAGCCCTGCCAGAAGACTCCTGCTAAGATCCATCACTGTATCTAACTTGTGATATATTATTACACAGTTAAGAGAGAAATTTCTTCTTGAGTACATGACTCTGCAAGTGATTTAAGGAAGGGATTATTAGTGATAAGCTTCTTGGGAGGAACTTGCAGTTATTTGATATTAAATAAACACATCATCCATGAAGGGTTAGATGTTCTTGTTGTCTATAGTGATACAGTTCTTGCAAATTATAAATCATATAATAACTGCATGCTTTCACAATCCACTTAGATCTATGTGTATTTACTTCTAGACATTTAGTAAGATTAGCAGTGACAGAGTCTGGTTCATTTCTTAGCATTATAATACTAAGTATAGTGTTAATCCTATCACTGATACTAGCAATACTAAGTTGCTTCCTCATACTAAGAATCTGGATAGATTTAAAACAGCCAAGAATAATTCTGATTGTTTCATTGTACATTAACTCAAGGGCTGAGATAATATTCCATAACTAATATTGATATGGTGGAAGCATAATAAATTAAGAATCTAATATAAACAATGTACTTCATTCTCATTGTTCACACATTAGCACCATACTTGGGCCAGCAACACCTTTGAGAACATATAATGTAATCCTAATTGTACCATGACGCCATCAGCACAGTTTATAGTTACATGCTTCCGTGAGGCAGGTTTAGAGTACTGACGAGAGGATTAATCACAACATTAAACTTCATGTTATGGACAACTTTGGTGATCATGTTCCCTACAGAAGTGACATCATGTTCCCTAAAGTAGTGACGTCATGTTACGTACAGTAGTGAGGTTATGTTCCTTAAAGTAGTGACGTCATGTACTTTGTAGTAGTGACATTTTCCGTAATTGGTAAAATGACCTCTTAATGGTCAGGTTCACCTTAATGGTTAGGTTCACCTTAATGGTTAGGTTCACCTTAATGGTTAGGTTCGCCTTAATGGTTAGGTTCACCTTAATGGTTAGGTTCACCTTAATGGTTAGGTTCACCTTAATGGTTAGGTTCGCCTTAATGGTTAGGTTCACCTTAATGGTTAGGTTCACCTTAATGGTTAGGTTCACCTTAATGGTTAGGTTCGCCTTAATGGTTAGGTTCACCTTAATGGTTAGGTTCACCTTAATGGTTAGGTTCACCTTAATGGTTAGGTTCACCTTAATGGTTAGGTTCACCTTAATGGTTAGGTTCACCTTAATGGTCAGGTTCACCTTAATGGTTAGGTTCACCTTAATGGTTAGGTTCACCTTAATGGTTAGGTTCACCTTAATGGTTAGGTTCACCTTAATGGTCAGGTTCACCTTAATGGTTAGGTTCACCTTAATGGTTCGGTTCACCTTAATGGTTAGGTTCACCTTAATGGTTAGGTTCACCTTAATGGTTAGGTTCACCTTAATGGTTAGGTTCACCTTAATGGTTAGGTTCACCTTAATGGTTAGGTTCACCTTAATGGTTAGGTTCACCTTAATGGTTAGGTTCACCTTAATGGTCAGGTTCACCTTAATGGTTAGGTTCACCTTAATGGTTAGGTTCACCTTAATGGTCAGGTTCACCTTAATGGTTAAGTTCATCTTAATGCTCAAGCGCCTCACTTTTATTGATGATATATTGACAAGCACATTCACATAGCCCAGGAAAATCGACCAATCCATCTCTCCCTTCCCTCTCAAGGCAGGAGAGACACCATCTCTCCCTTCCCTCTCAAGGCAGGAGAGACACCATCTCTCCCTTCCCTCTCAAGGCAGGAGAGACACCATCTCTCCCTTCCCTCTCAAGGCAGGAGAGACACCATCTCTCCCTTCCCTCTCAAGGCAGGAGAGACACCATCTCTCCCTTCCCTCTCAAGGCAGGAGAGACACCATCTCTCCCTTCCCTCTCAAGGCAGGAGAGACACCATCTCTCCCTTCCCTCTCAAGGCGGGAGAGACACCATCTCTCCCTTCCCTCTCAAGGCAGGAGAGACACCATCTCTCCCTTCCCTCTCAAGGCAGGAGAGACACCATCTCTCCCTTCCCTCTCAAGGCAGGAGAGACACCATCTCTCCCTTCCCTCTCAAGGCAGGAGAGACACCATCTCTCCCTTCCCTCTCAAGGCAGGAGAGACACCATCTCTCCCTTCCCTCTCAAGGCGGGAGAGACACCATCTCTCCCTTCCCTCTCAAGGCAGGAGAGACACCATCTCTCCCTTCCCTCTCAAGGCAGGAGAGACACCATCTCTCCCTTCCCTCTCAAGGCAGGAGAGACACCATCTCTCCCTTCCCTCTCAAGGCAGGAGAGACACCATCTCTCCCTTCCCTCTCAAGGCGGGAGAGACACCCCCTCTCCCTTCCCTCTCAAGGCGGGAGAGACACCCCCTCTCCCTTCCCTCTCAAGGCAGGAGAGACACCATCTCTCCCTTCCCTCTCAAGGCAGGAGAGACACCATCTCTCCCTTCCCTCTCAAGGCAGGAGAGACACCATCTCTCCCTTCCCTCTCAAGGCAGGAGAGACACCATCTCTCCCTTCCCTCTCAAGGCAGGAGAGACACCATCTCTCCCTTCCCTCTCAAGGCAGGAGAGACACCATCTCTCCCTTCCCTCTCAAGGCAGGAGAGACACCATCTCTCCCTTCCCTCTCAAGGCAGGAGAGACACCATCTCTCCCTTCCCTCTCAAGGCAGGAGAGACACCATCTCTCCCTTCCCTCTCAAGGCAGGAGAGACACCATCTCTCCCTTCCCTCTCAAGGCAGGAGAGACACCATCTCTCCCTTCCCTCTCAAGGCAGGAGAGACACCATCTCTCCCTTCCCTCTCAAGGCGGGAGAGACACCATCTCTCCCTTCCCTCTCAAGGCAGGAGAGACACCATCTCTCCCTTCCCTCTCAAGGCAGGAGAGACACCATCTCTCCCTTCCCTCTCAAGGCAGGAGAGACACCATCTCTCCCTTCCCTCTCAAGGCAGGAGAGACACCATCTCTCCCTTCCCTCTCAAGGCAGGAGAGACACCATCTCTCCCTTCCCTCTCAAGGCGGGAGAGACACCATCTCTCCCTTCCCTCTCAAGGCAGGAGAGACACCATCTCTCCCTTCCCTCTCAAGGCAGGAGAGACACCATCTCTCCCTTCCCTCTCAAGGCAGGAGAGACACCATCTCTCCCTTCCCTCTCAAGGCAGGAGAGACACCATCTCTCCCTTCCCTCTCAAGGCGGGAGAGACACCCCCTCTCCCTTCCCTCTCAAGGCGGGAGAGACACCCCCTCTCCCTTCCCTCTCAAGGCAGGAGAGACACCATCTCTCCCTTCCCTCTCAAGGCAGGAGAGACACCATCTCTCCCTTCCCTCTCAAGGCAGGAGAGACACCATCTCTCCCTTCCCTCTCAAGGCAGGAGAGACACCATCTCTCCCTTCCCTCTCAAGGCAGGAGAGACACCATCTCTCCCTTCCCTCTCAAGGCAGGAGAGACACCATCTCTCCCTTCCCTCTCAAGGCAGGAGAGACACCATCTCTCCCTTCCCTCTCAAGGCAGGAGAGACACCATCTCTCCCTTCCCTCTCAAGGCAGGAGAGACACCATCTCTCCCTTCCCTCTCAAGGCAGGAGAGACACCATCTCTCCCTTCCCTCTCAAGGCGGGAGAGACACCATCTCTCCCTTCCCTCTCAAGGCGGGAGAGACACCATCTCTCCCTTCCCTCTCAAGGCGGGAGAGACACCATCTCTCCCTTCCCTCTCAAGGCGGGAGAGACACCATCTCTCCCTTCCCTCTCAAGGCGGGAGAGACACCATCTCTCCCTTCCCTCTCAAGGCGGGAGAGACACCATCTCTCCCTTCCCTCTCAAGGCGGGAGAGACACCATCTCTCCCTTCCCTCTCAAGGCGGGAGAGACACCATCTCTCCCTTCCCTCTTAAGGCAGGAGAGACACCATTTCTCCCTTCCCTCTCAAGGAGGGAGAGACACCATCTCTCCCTTCCCTCCCAAGGCGGGAGAGACACCCCCCTCTCCCTTCCCTCTCAAGGCGGGAGAGACACCATCTCTCCCTTCCCTCTCAAGGAGGGAGAGACACCATCTCTCCCTTCCCTCCCAAGGCGGGAGAGACACCCCCCTCTCCCTTCCCTCTCAAGGCTGGAGAGGCACCATCTCTCCCTTCCCTCTTAAGGCGGGAGAGACACCATCTCTCCCTTCCCTCCCAAGGCGGGAGAGACACCCCCCTCTCCCTTCCCTCTCAAGGCTGGAGAGGCACCATCTCTCCCTTCCCTCTCAAGGCAGGAGAGACACCATTTCTCCCTTCCCTCTTAAGACGGAAGAGACACCATCTCTCCCTTCCCTCTCAAGGCAGGAGAGACACCATCTCTCCCTTCCCTCTTAAGGCAGGAGAGACACATGCAAATATACAGAGGTTGTTTACTGTCATCAGTCAACTGTTTCATACACCGGCTGAGGAGAGATAAACAGGTATGACTGGATGAAGAAGTTTGTCATGTCTCTAGGATGATTCCTCCTACTGGAGGTCAACACCAGTGTTACAGTGAGGTGTCAACACCAGTGTTACAGTGAGGTGTCAATACCAGTGTTACAGTGAGGTGTCAACACCAGTGTTACAGTGAGGTGTCAACACCAGTGTTACAGTGAGGTGTCAACACCAGTGTTACAGTGAGGTGTCAACACCAGTGTTACAGTGAGGTGTCAACACCAGTGTTACAGTGAGGTGTCAACACCAGTGTTACAGTGAGGTGTCAACACCAGTGTTACAGTGAGGTGTCAACACCAGTGTTACAGTGAGGTGTCAACACCAGTGTTACAGTGAGGTGTCAACACCAGTGTTACAGTGAGGTGTCAGCACCTGTGTTACAGCGAGGTGTCAACACCAGTGTTACAGTGAGGTGTCAACACCAGTGTTACAGTGAGGTGTCAACACCAGTGATACAGTGAGGTGTCAACACCAGTGTTACAGTGAGGTGTCAACACCAGTGTTACAGTGAGGTGTCAACACCAGTGTTACAGTGAGGTGTCAACACCAGTGTTACAGTGAGGTGTCAACACCAGTGTTACAGTGAGGTGTCAACACCAGTGTTACAGTGAGGTGTCAACGCCAGTGTTACAGTGAGGTGTCAACGCCAGTGTTACAGTGAGGTGTCAACACCAGTGATACAGTGAGGTGTCAACACCAGTGTTACAGTGAGGTGTCAACACCAGTGTTACAGTGAGGTGTCAACACCAGTGTTGACACCCACACCATTGTCAAGGTCAGTGGATCAGTGTTGACGTCTGAGTGAACTACTAAACTCACACTCTTGGGAGTTTCGGCAGGTTTAAGACTATCCACTACTTGAGGTTCCTTAAGGCTTCATGTCACCTCTTCACCACCAGTCAAGCATACTTTAATACCTAAATTAGGAATTAAGCTCTCGGTCATTACACTGAAAGACACACCTCTCAGTGTCTACACTGTGAGAGACACACACCTCTCAGTGTCTACACTGTGAGAGACACACACCTCTCAGTGTCTACACTGTGAGAGACACACCTCTCAGTGTCTACACTGTGAGAGACACATACCTCTCAGTGTCTACACTGTGAGAGACACACACCTCTCAGTGTCTACACTGTGAGAGACACACCTCTCAGTGTCTACACTGTGAGAGACACACCTCTCAGTGTCTACACTGTGAGAGACACACACCTCTCAGTGTCTACACTGTGAGAGACACACACCTCTCAGTGTCTACACTGTGAGAGACACACACCTCTCAGTGTCTACACTGTGAGAGACACACCTCTCAGTGTCTACACTGTGAGAGACACACCTCTCAGTGTCTACACTGTGAGAGACACACACCTCTCAGTGTCTACACTGTGAGAGACACACACCTCTCAGTGTCTACACTGTGAGAGACACACACCTCTCAGTGTCTACACTGTGAGAGACACACACCTCTCAGTGTCTACACTGTGAGAGACACACCTCTCAGTGTCTACACTGTGAGAGACACACCTCTCAGTGTCTACACTGTGAGAGACACACACCTCTCAGTGTCTACACTGTGAGAGACACACACCTCTCAGTGTCTACACTGTGAGAGACACACACCTCTCAGTGTCTACACTGTGAGAGACACACACCTCTCAGTGTCTACACTGTGAGAGACACACACTTCTCAGAGTCTACACTGTGAGAGACACACACCTCTCAGTGTCTACACTGTGAGAGACACACACCTCTCAGTGTCTACACTGTGAGAGACACACACCTCTCAGTGTCTACACTGTGAGAGACACACACCTCTCAGTGTCTACACTGTGAGAGACACACACCTCTCAGTGTCTACACTGTGAGAGACACACACCTCTCAGTGTCTACACTGTGAGAGACACACACCTCTCAGTGTCTACACTGTGAGAGACACACACCTCTCAGTGTCTACACTGTGAGAGACACACACCTCTCAGTGTCTACACTGTGAGAGACACACACCTCTCAGTGTCTACACTGTGAGAGACACACACCTCTCAGTGTCTACACTGTGAGAGACACACACCTCTCAGTGTCTACACTGTGAGAGACACACCTCTCAGTGTCCACATTGTGAGAGACACACACCTCTCAGTGTCTACACTGTGAGAGACACACACCTCTCAGTGTCTACACTGTGAGAGACACACACCTCTCACTGTCTACACTGTGAGAGACACACACCTCTCAGTGTCTACACTGTGAGAGACACACACCTCTCAGTGTCTACACTGTGAGAGACACACACCTCTCAGTGTCTACACTGTGAGAGACACACCTCTCAGTGTCTACACTGTGAGAGACACACCTCTCAGTGTCTACACTGTGAGAGACACACCTCTCAGTGTCTACACTGTGAGAGACACACATCTCTCAGTGTCTACACTGTGAGAGAGACACACCTCTCAGTGTCTACACTGTGAGAGACACACCTCTCAGTGTCTACACTGTGAGAGACACACACCTCTCAGTGTCTACACTGTGAGAGACACACACCTCTCAGTGTCTACACTGTGAGAGACACACCTCTCAGTGTCCACATTGTGAGAGACACACACCTCTCAGTGTCTACACTGTGAGAGACACACACCTCTCAGTGTCTACACTGTGAGAGACACACACCTCTCACTGTCTACACTGTGAGAGACACACACCTCTCAGTGTCTACACTGTGAGAGACACACACCTCTCAGTGTCTACACTGTGAGAGACACACACCTCTCAGTGTCTACACTGTGAGAGACACACCTCTCAGTGTCTACACTGTGAGAGACACACCTCTCAGTGTCTACACTGTGAGAGACACACCTCTCAGTGTCTACACTGTGAGAGACACACATCTCTCAGTGTCTACACTGTGAGAGAGACACACCTCTCAGTGTCTACACTGTGAGAGACACACCTCTCAGTGTCTACACTGTGAGAGACACACACCTCTCAGTGTCTACACTGTGAGAGACACACACCTCTCAGTGTCTACACTGTGAGAGACACACACCTCTCAGTGTCTACACTGTGAAAGACACACCCCTCTCAGTGATTAGACTCTGAGAGACACACACCTCTCAGTGTCTACACTCTGAGAGACACACACCTCTCAGTGTCTACACTCTGAGAGACACACACCTCTCAGTGTCTACACTCTGAGAGACACACCCCTCTCAGTGATTAGACTCTGAGAGACACACACCTCTCAGTGTCTACACTCTGAGGGACATACACCTCTCAGTGTCTACACTCCGAGAGATATACACCTCTCAGTGTCTACACTATGAGAGACATTCACCTCTCAGTGTCTACACTCCGAGAGATATACACCTCTCAGTGTCTACACTATGAGAGACATACACCTCTCAGTGTCTACACTCTGAGAGACATTCACCTCTCAGTGTCTACACTCTGAGAGACATACACCTCTCAGTGTCTACACGCTGAGAGACATAAACCTCTCAGTGTCTACACTCTGAGAGACATTCACCTCTCAGTGTCTACACTCTGAGAGACATTCACCTCTCTGTGTCTACACTCGGAGAGACATACACCTCTCAGTGTCTACACTCTGAGAGACATACACCTCTCAGTGTCTACACTCTGAGAGACATACACCTCTCAGTGTCTACACTCTGAGAGACATTCACCTCTCAGTGTCTACACTCTGAGAGACATACACCTCTCAGTGTCTACACGCTGAGAGACATACACCTCTCAGTGTCTACACTCTGAGAGACATTCACCTCTCAGTGTCTACACGCTGAGAGACATTCACCTCTCAGTGTCTACACGCTGAGAGACATACACCTCTCAGTATCTACAATCTGAGAGACATACACCTCTCAGTGTCTACACTCTGAGAGACATACACCTCTCAGTGTCTACACGCTGAGAGACATACACCTCTCAGTGTCTACACTCTGAGAGACATTCACCTCTCAGTGTCTACACGCTGAGAGACATTCACCTCTCAGTGTCTACACGCTGAGAGACATACACCTCTCAGTGTCTACACGCTGAGAGACATACACCTCTCAGTGTCTACACTCTGAGAGACATTCACCTCTCAGTGTCTACGCGCTGAGAGACATTCACCTCTCAGTGTCTACACGCTGAGAGACATTCACCTCTCAGTGTCTACACTCTGAGAGACATTCACCTCTCAGTGTCTACACGCTGAGAGACATTCACCTCTCAGTGTCTACACGCTGAGAGACATACACCTCTCAGTGTCTACACGCTGAGAGACATTCACCTCTCAGTGTCTACACGCTGAGAGACATTCACCTCTCAGTGTCTACACGCTGAAAGACATTCACCTCTCAGTGTCTACACGCTGAGAGACATTCACCTCTCAGTGTCTACACGCTGAGAGACATACACCTCTCAGTGTCTACACTCTGAGAGACATTCACCTCTCAGTGTCTACACGCTGAGAGACATTCACCTCTCAGTGTCTACACGCTGAGAGACATTCACCTCTCAGTGTCTACACGCTGAGAGACATACACCTCTCAGTGTCTACACTCTGAGAGACATTCACCTCTCAGTGTCTACACGCTGAGAGACATTCACCTCTCAGTGTCTACACGCTGAGAGACATACACCTCTCAGTGTCTACACGCTGAGAGACATACACCTCTCAGTGTCTACACTCTGAGAGACATACACCTCTCAGTGTCTACACTCTGAGAGACATACACCTCTCAGTGTCTACACTCTGAGAGACATTCACCTCTCAGTGTCTACACTCTGAGAGACATACACCTCTCAGTGTCTACACTCTGAGAGACATACACCTCTCAGTGTCTACACTCTGAGAGACATACACCTCTCAGTATCTACACTCTGAGAGACATTCACCTCTCAGTGTCTACACTCTGAGAGACATACACCTCTCAGTGTCTACACTCTGAGAGACATTCACCTCTCAGTGTCTACACTCTGAGAGACATACACCTCTCAGTGTCTACACTCTGAGAGACATACACCTCTCAGTGTCTACACTCTGAGAGACATTCACCTCTCAGTGTCTACACTCTGAGAGACATACACCTCTCAGTGTCTACACTCTGAGAGACATACACCTCTCAGTGTCTACACTCTGAGAGACATACACCTCTCAGTGTCTACACGCTGAGAGACATACACCTCTCAGTATCTACACGCTGAGAGACATACACCTCTCAGTATCTACACTCTGAGAGACATACACCTCTCAGTATCTACACTCTGAGAGACATACACCTCTCAGTATCTACACTCTGAGAGACATACACCTCTCAGTATCTACACGCTGAGAGACATACACCTCTCAGTATCTACACGCTGAGAGACATACACCTCTCAGTGTCTACACTCTGAGAGACATACACCTCTCAGTGTCTACACTCTGAGAGACATACACCTCTCAGTGTCTACACGCTGAGAGACATACACCTCTCAGTATCTACACTCTGAGAGACATACACCTCTCAGTATCTACACGCTGAGAGACATACACCTCTCAGTGTCTACACTCTGAGAGACATACACCTCTCAGTATCTACACGCTGAGAGACATACACCTCTCAGTGTCTACACTCTGAGAGACATACACCTCTCAGTGTCTACACTCTGAGAGACATACACCTCTCAGTGTCTACACTCTGAGAGACATACACCTCTCAGTGTCTACACTCTGAGAGACATACACCTCTCAGTGTCTACACGCTGAGAGACATACACCTCTCAGTGTCTACACTCTGAGAGACATACACCTCTCAGTGTCTACACTCTGAGAGACATACACACCTCGGAGTACATACAGGTGAGAAGCTGCGTCAGCTACAAATAAGATTGTCTCCCTGACAAGTGTATCGAACAACCACTCACACTCACTTGACATGTTTTCCAATTACTGAAAAATAAACTTTATTTTTTCCTCCCAGTGACAGTTTTCAAGAAGAAACTGAATAAATTTTTAACATAAATTTCCTTTATTAAAACAAAACAGTGGAGGCCAACCGCACATTTTCTTGAGTTAGACTTTTATAATAACATTCACAAGTTTAATAATAATAATAATAATAATAATAATAATAATAATAATAATTAACTGGTAGTTATAATAGCGGTGTATGTATCATGTGTGTGTGTGTGTGTGTACTCACCTAATTGTACTCACCTAATTGTGGTTGCAGGGGTCGAGACTCAGCTCCTGGCCCCGCCTCTTCACTGATCGCTACTGGATCCTCTCTCTCTCTGCTTCCTGAGCTTTGTCATACCTCTTCTTAAAACTATGTATGGTTCCTGCCTCCACTACTTCACTTGCTAGGCTATTCCACTTGCTGACAACTCTATGACTGAAGAAATACTTCCTAACGTCCCTGTGTGTGTGTGTGTGTGTGTGTGTGTGTGTGTGTGTGTGTGCATGCCGAGGTGTATGTCTGAAAGACATACACTACAGAGTGTTACATGTCTCTTAGTATATTCATCGAGATTACTTTAATTCTCTCCTTTAGAGATTAAAGTATTTTAGAGACCAGGTGAAGTGCCCTGGTTATGGCCGGGACAGACTGAGACGCCCGGCGGACCTCACAGAAAATGGGTGATTTGTGGATACCAGAGAGAAATCGATAAATCTGGAGGTCGAGCCACGCTTCTGGTTCCAGCTGATGAATACGTTAATACGAGGAAGCAGAGGTGATGAGCGAGACACATGCGCAACACTTGGGTATCTTTGTGGTTGCTCATGTATCTTACTCATCAACTTGTCGGCATTGTAGGCCATTCTCAACATAAGGAGGGAGGGAGAGAGAGAGAGAGAGAGAGAGAGAGAGAGAGAGAGAGAGAGAGAGAGAGAGAGAGAGAATGTAAGAAAGTAGTTCATCAAACGCCGGCTCGCAACCAGGTTACTGACCAAAATATTCAGTGTAAGAGATAAGTTAAAATAAATAGGTATAAAGAAAGCCAATAAATATATAAATTAAAAGTGCAAGGGAATCAAAGATCAACCCAGAGAGTTTAATACTTTAAGGGAATAATATTAAGGAAAAGATAAGTCCACTCAAACGTAACTCAAATTAGCTTATAGTTAGTGACTAATAAACACGTACCATTTTTAACATTCACCATCACTTATTCAGTCGCTGTCTCGTCAGGGGCGTTATGACCTTACAGCTCAGTCGTCCGAGCTGTAACATCTCCACCCCTTCTTCAGAGTCCAGAGTTTGTGCTTCCCGTCTCCAGGACTCAAGTCGGTCTAACCAGTTTTCCGTAAATAAATATCTTCTCAAACGTTGCCTTGCTTACACACTAACACCACGTTAAGTCACAAAAACTACGTGTTCCACTCATATTTAATATTATCCCACAAGCCTGTCGTATATCTCAGCCACTAGCAGGCAAAGTGTCCTTTTTTTCCTCCCTCTAACCCTTCCTGGGACAACTCCTACCCTTCCTTCCATGCACTCCTGATTTCTATACCCTCCTGCTCATCTATTTTGCTTCATCTTCTCTAGGTGTCCAAACCACCACAACAAATCCTTCTCAGCCCTTTGAATTATACTTTTGGTAATCTTCGAATTCTCTACAAAATATTTGCACCGCGCATTGACCTCAAACGCAACATATTCACCTCTTCCAGCCTTATAGCAGGGAAGACATCATTAATTTCTGCTACATTTTTCCTTTTTGTTTCCATGGATGAAGTTCTTTGTCTCCACAGGAGCCTAAAAGTACCACCCAATTTTACTCCTCTTCTGTTCTATGACTCACTTCATCTTTCATACACCCATCTATTTCTCTCTGCTTTTTTCTTTTACATGAAGATACAAATGAAATCCCTGAGATCAATAATTATACTGGTCAGGAACAAAATATATTTTGCAACTTTCCTGTTTTCTAAGCCATTTTTATCATATCTGTCAAACACAGCAACATTTTGAGATCTTGATATATGGAACTCTTCAACGCTTGCCTAACCTATACGCATGACCTACTTACAATAGTGGAATTTTTCACTGGTGGCTCCGCCTAATGCTGCTTCAACTCTCCTGGCTGCAGTATATAAGTCACTTTTCCTTGCATATACTGTATTTTTCTCAATTTTGATGGACAGAATACATCGACTCCAGGCTGAGGGACTGATTACCTCTAACTCCTTCTCATACTGCACCATTCAACTCTGTACCGGACTGAGGAAGCCACATGTTGGCGAAACGTTTCCACAATAAAGATTCTCAAATGTTGCAAAAGTGTCTAATTCTTCCAAACTCAGGTGTCGTCTGCACACTTAGGTGTCGTCTGCACACTCAGGTGTCGTCTGCACACTCAGGTGTCGTCTGCACACTCAGGTGTCGTCTGCACACTCAGGTGTCGTCTGCACACTCAGGTGTCGTCTGCACACTCAGGCATCGTCTGCACACTTAGGTGTCGTCTGCACACTCAGGTGTCGTCTGCACACTCAGGTGTCGCCTGCACACTCAGGTATCGTCTGCACACTTAGGTGTCGTCTGCACACTCAGGTGTCATCTGCACACTCAGGTGTCGTCTGCACACTCAGGTGTCGTCTGCACACTTAGGCGTCGTCTGCACACCCAGGTGTCGTCTGCACACTCAGGTGTCGTCTGCACACTCAGGTGTCGTCTGCACACTTAGGTGTCGTCTGCACACTCAGGTGTCGTCTGCACACCCAGGTGTCGTCTGCACACTCAGGTGTCGGCTGCACACCCAGGTGTCGTCTGCACACTCAGGTGTCGTCTGCACACTCAGGTGTCGTCTGCACACCCAGGTGTCGTCTGCACACTCAGGTGTCGTCTGCACACCCAGGTGTCGTCTGCACACTCAGGTGTCGGCTGCACACTTAGGTGTCGTCTGCACACCCAGGTGTCGTCTGCACACTCAGGTGTCGTGTGCACACTCAGGTGTCGTCTGCACACTCAGGTGTCGTCTGCGCACTCAGGTGTCGTCTGCACACTCAGGTGTCGTCTGCACACTCAGGTGTCGTCTGCACACTCAGGCGTCGTCTGCACACTTAGGTGTCGTCTGCACACTCAGGTGTCGTCTGCACACTCAGGTGTCGTCAGCACACCCAGGTGTCGTCTGCACACTCAGGTGTCGTCTGCACACTCAGGTGTCGTCTGCACACTCAGGTGTCGGCTGCACACCCAGGTGTCGGCTGCACACTCAGGTGTCGGCTGCACACTCAGGTGTCGTCTGCACACTCAGGTGTCGTCTGCACACTCAGGTGTCGGCTGCACACCCAGGTGTCGGCTGCACACTCAGGTGTCGGCTGCACACTCAGGTGTCGGCTGCACACTCAGGTGTCGGCTGCACACTCAGGTGTCGTCTGCACACCCAGGTGTCGGCTGCACACTCAGGTGTCGTCTGCACACTCAGGTGTCGTCTGCACACTCAGGTGTCGCCTGCACTCTCAGGTGTCGTCTGCACACTCAGGTGTCGTCTGCACACTCAGGTGTCGTCTGCACACTTAGGCGTCGTCTGCACACCCAGGTGTCGTCTGCACACTCAGGTATCGTCTGCACACTCAGGTGTCGTCTGCACACTTAGGTGTCGTCTGCACACTCAGGTGTCGTCTGCACACCCAGGTGTCGTCTGCACACTCAGGTGTCGTCTGCACACTCAGGTGTCGTCTGCACACTTAGGCGTCGCCTGCACACCCAGGTGTCGTCTGCACACTCAGGTGTCGTCTGCACACTCAGGTGTCGTCTGCACACTTAGGTGTCGTCTGCACACTTAGGTGTCGTCTGCACACTCAGGTGTCGACTGCACACTCAGGTGTCGTCTGCACACTCAGGTGTCGTCTGCACACTCAGGTGTCGTCTGCACACTCAGGCGTCGTCTGCACACTTAGGTGTCGTCTGCACACTCAGGTGTCGTCTGCACACTCAGGTGTCGCCTGCACACTCAGGTATCGTCTGCACACTTAGGTGTCGTCTGCACACTCAGGTGTCGTCTGCACACTCAGGTGTCGTCTGCACACTCAGGTGTCGTCTGCACACTTAGGCGTCGTCTGCACACCCAGGTGTCGTCTGCACACTCAGGTGTCGTCTGCACACTCAGGTGTCGTCTGCACACTTAGGTGTCGTTTGCACACTCAGGTGTCGTCTGCACACCCAGGTGTCGTCTGCACACTCAGGTGTCGGCTGCACACCCGGGTGTCGTCTGCACACTCAGGTGTCGTCTGCACACTCAGGTGTCGTCTGCACACCCAGGGGTCGTCTGCACACTCAGGTGTCGTCTGCACACCCAGGTGTCGTCTGCACACTCAGGTGTCGGCTGCACACTTAGGTGTCGTCTGCACACCCAGGTGTCGTCTGCACACTCAGGTGTCGTGTGCACACTCAGGTGTCGTCTGCACACTCAGGTGTCGTCTGCGCACTCAGGTGTCGTCTGCACACTCAGGTGTCGTCTGCACACTCAGGTGTCGTCTGCACACTCAGGTGTCGTCTGCACACTCAGGTGTCGTCTGCACACTCAGGTGTCGTCTGCACACCCAGGTGTCGTCTGCACACTCAGGTGTCGTCTGCACACTCAGGTGTCGTCTGCACACTCAGGTGTCGGCTGCACACCCAGGTGTCGGCTGCACACTCAGGTGTCGGCTGCACACTCAGGTGTCGGCTGCACACTCAGGTGTTGGCTGCACACTCAGGTGTCGTCTGCACACCCAGGTGTCGTCTGCACACTCAGGTGTCGTCTGCACACTCAGGTGTCGTCTGCACACTCAGGTGTCGGCTGCACACCCAGGTGTCGGCTGCACACTCAGGTGTCGGCTGCACACTCAGGTGTCGGCTGCACACTCAGGTGTCGGCTGCACACTCAGGTGTCGTCTGCACACCCAGGTGTCGGCTGCACACTCAGGTGTCGTCTGCACACTCAGGTGTCGTCTGCACACTCAGGTGTCGCCTGCACTCTCAGGTGTCGTCTGCACACTCAGGTGTCGTCTGCACACTCAGGTGTCGTCTGCACACTTAGGCGTCGTCTGCACACCCAGGTGTCGTCTGCACACTCAGGTGTCGTCTGCACACTCAGGTGTCGTCTGCACACTTAGGTGTCGTCTGCACACTCAGGTGTCGTCTGCACACCCAGGTGTCGTCTGCACACTCAGGTGTCGGCTGCACACTCAGGTGTCGTCTGCACACTCAGGTGTCGTCTGCACACTCAGATGTCGTCTGCACACTTAGGTGTCGTCTGCACACCCAGGTGTCGTCTGCACACTCAGGTGTCGTGTGCACACTCAGGTGTCGTCTGCACACTCAGGTGTCGTCTGCGCACTCAGGTGTCGTCTGCACACTCAGGTGTCGTCTGCACACTCAGGAGTCGTCTGCACACTCAGGTGTCGTCTGCACACTCAGGTGTTGTCTGCACACTCAGGTGTCGTCTGCACACTCAGGTGTCGTCTGCACACTCAGGTGTCGTCTGCACACCCAGGTGTCGTCTGCACACTCAGGTGTCGTCTGCACACTCAGGTGTCGGCTGCACACCCAGGTGTCGGCTGCACACTCAGGTGTCGGCTGCACACTCAGGTGTCGGCTGCACACTCAGGTGTCGTCTGCACACCCAGGTGTCGGCTGCACACTCAGGTGTCGTCTGCACACTCAGGTGTCGTCTGCACACTCAGGTGTCGTCTGCACACTCAGGTGTCGGCTGCACACTCAGGTGTCGTCTGCACACTCAGGTGTCGTCTGCACACTCAGGTGTCGGCTGCACACTCAGGTGTCGTCTGCACACTCAGGTGTCGTCTGCACACTCAGGTGTCGGCTGCAGACTCAGGTGTCGGCTGCACACCCAGGTGTCGGCTGCACACCCAGGTGTCGGCTGCACACCCAGGTGTCGGCTGCACACTCAGGTGTCGGCTGCACACTCAGGTGTCGGCTGCACACTCAGGTGTCGTCTGCACACTCAGGTGTCGGCTACACACTCAGGTGTCGGCTGCACACTCAGGTGTCGGCTGCACACTCAGGTGTCGGCTGCACACCCAGATGTCGGCTGCACACTCAGGTGTCGTCTGCACACTCATGGGTCGGCTGAACACTCAGGTGTCGGCTGCACACTCAGGTGTCGGCTGCACACCCAGGTGTCGGCTGCACACTCAGGTGTCGGCTGCACACTCAGGTGTCGGCTGCACACTCAGGTGTCGTCTGCACACCCAGGTGTCGCCTGCACACTCAGGTGTCGTCTGCACACTCAGGTGTCGGCTGCACACTCAGGTGTCGGCTGCACACTCAGGTGTCGTCTGCACACTCAGGTGTCGGCTGCACACTCAGGTGTCGGCTGCACACCCAGGTGTCGGCTGCACACTCAGGTGTCGGCTGCACACTCAGGTGTCGGCTGCTCACCCAGGTGTCGGCTGCACACTCAGGTGTCGGCTGCACACTCAGGTGTCGGCTGCACACTCAGGTGTCGTCTGCACACTCATGGGTCGGCCGAACACTCAGGTGTCGGCTGCACACTCAGGTGTCGGCTGCACACCCAGGTGTCGGCTGCACACTCAGGTGTCGGCTGCACACTCAGGTGTCGGCTGCACACCCAGGTGTCGGCTGCACACTCAGGTGTCGTCTGCACACTCAGGTGTCGTCTGCACACTCAGGTGTCGTCTGCACACTCAGGTGTCGGCTGCACACTCAGGTGTCGGCTGCACACTCAGGTGTCGGCTGCACACTCAGGTGTCGGCTGCACACTCAGGTGTCGGCTGCACACTCAGGTGTCGGCTGCACACTCAGGTGTCGTCTGCACACCCAGGTGTCGGCTGCACACTCAGGTGTCGTCTGCACACTCAGGTGTCGTCTGCACACTCAGGTGTCGCCTGCACACTCAGGTGTCGTCTGCAAACTCAGGTGTCGTCTGCACACTCAGGTGTCGTCTGCACACTCAGGTGTCGTCTGCACACCCAGGTGTCGTCTGCACACCCAGGTGTCGCCTGCACACTCAGGTGTCGTCTGCACACTCAGGTGTCGGCTGCACACTCAGGTGTCGTCTGCACACTCAGGTGTCGGCTGCACACTCAGGTGTCGTCTGCACACTCAGGTGTCGTCTGCACACTCAGGTGTCGGCTGCACACCCAGGTGTCGGCTGCACACACAGGTGTCGGCTGCACACTCAGGTGTCGGCTGCACACTCAGGTGTCGGCTGCACACTCAGGTGTCGTCTGCACACTCAGGTGTCGGCTGCACACTCAGGTGTCGGCTGCACACCCAGGTGTCGGCTGCACACTCAGATGTCGGCTGCACACTCAGGTGTCGGCTGCACACCCAGGTGTCGGCTGCACACTCAGATGTCGGCTGCACACTCAGGTGTCGGCTGCACACTCAGGTGTCGTCTGCACACTCATGGGTCGGCTGAACACTCAGGTGTCGGCTGCACACTCAGGTGTCGGCTGCACACCCAGGTGTCGGCTGCACACTCAGGTGTCGGCTGCACACTCAGGTGTCGGCTGCATACCCAGGTGTCGTCTGCACACTCAGGTGTCCTCTGCACACTCAGGTGTCGTCTGCACACTCAGGTGTCGTCTGCACACTCAGGTGTCGTCTGCACACTCAGGTGTCGTCTGCACACCCAGGTGTCGTCTGCGCACTCAGGTGTCGGCTGCACACTCAGGTGTCGGCTGCACCCTCAGGTGTCGTCTGCACACTCAGGTGTCGTCTGCACACGCAGGTGTCGTCTGCACACTCAGGTGTCGTCTGCACACTCAGGTGTCGTCTGCACACTCAGGTGTCGGCTGCACACTCAGGTGTCGTCTGCACACTCAGGTGTCGGCTGCACACTCAGGTGTCGTCTGCACACTCAGGTGTCGTCTGCACACTCAGGTAGTAGCACACCCAGGTGTCGTCTGCACACTCAGGTGTCGGCTGCACACTCAGGTGTCGGCTGCACACTCAGGTGTCGTCTGCACACTCAGGTGTCGTCTGCACACTCAGGTGTCGTCTGCACACTCAGGTGTCGTCTGCACACCCAGGTGTCGTCTGCACACTCAGGTGTCGGCTGCACACTCAGGTGTCGTCTGCACACTCAGGTGTCGTCTGCACACTCAGGTGTCGTCTGCACACTCAGGTGTCGTCTGCACACTCAGGTGTCGTCTGCACACTCAGGTGTCGTCTGCACACCCAGGTGTCGTCTGCACACTCAGGTGTCGGCTGCACACTCAGGTGTCGGCTGCACACTCAGGTGTCGTCTGCACACTCAGGTGTCGTCTGCACACTCAGGTGTCGTCTGCACACTCAGGTGTCGTCTGCACACCCAGGTGTCGTCTGCACACTCAGGTGTCGGCTGCACACTCAGGTGTCGGCTGCACACTCAGGTGTAGTCTGCACACTCAGGTGTCGTCTGCACACTCAGGTGTCGTCTGCACACTCAGGTGTCGTCTGCACACCCAGGTGTCGTCTGCACACTCAGGTGTCGGCTGCACACTCAGGTGTCGGCTGCACACTCAGGTGTCGGCTGCACACTCAGGTGTCGTCTGCACACTCAGGTGTCGGCTGCACACTCAGGTGTCGGCTGCACACCCAGGTGTCGGCTGCACACTCAGGTGTCGGCTGCACACTCAGGTGTCGTCTGCACACCCAGGTGTCGGCTGCACACTCAGGTGTCGTCTGCACACCCAGGTGTCGGCTGCACACTCAGGTGTCGGCTGCACACTCAGGTGTCGTCTGCACACTCAGGTGTCGGCTGCACACTCAGGTGTCGGCTGCACACTCAGGTGTCGTCTGCACACCCAGGTGTCAGCTGCACACTCAGGTGTCGTCTGCACACCCAGGTGTCATCTGCACACCCAGGTGTCGCTTGCACACTCAGGTGTCGTCTGCACACTCAGGTGTCGGCTGCACACTCAGGTGTCGTCTGCACACTCAGGTGTCGGCTGCACACTCAGGTGTCGTCTGCACACCCAGGTGTCGGCTGCACACTCAGGTGTCGGCTGCACACTCAGGTGTCGTCTGCACACCCAGGTGTCGTCTGCACACTCAGGTGTCGGCTGCACACTCAGGTGTCGTCTGCACACCCAGGTGTCGGCTGCACACTCAGGTGTCGGCTGCACACTCAGGTGTCGTCTGCACACCCAGGTGTCGTCTGCACACTCAGGTGTCGGCTGCACACTCAGGTTTCGTCTGCACACTTAGGTGTCGTCTGCACACTCAGGTGTCGGCTGCACACCCAGGTGTCGGCTGCACACTCAGGTGTCGGCTGCACACCCAGGTGTCGGCTGCACACCCAGGTGTCGGCTGCACACCCAGGTGTCGGCTGCACACCCAGGTGTCGGCTGCACACCCAGGTGTCGGCTGCACACCCAGGTGTCGGCTGCACACCCAGGTGTCGGCTGCACACCCAGGTGTCGGCTGCACACCCAGGTGTCGGCTGCACACTCAGGTGTCGGCTGCACACTCAGGTGTCGGCTGCACACTCAGGTGTCGGCTGCACACTTAGGTGTCGGCTGCACACTCAAGTGTCGGCTGCACACTCAGGTGTCGGCTGCACACTCAGGTGTCGGCTGCACACCCAGATGTCGTCTGCACACCCAGGTGTCGTCTGCACACTCAGGTGTCGGCTGCACACCCAGGTGTCGGCTGCACACCCAGGTGTCGGCTGCACACTCAGGTGTCGGCTGCACACCCAGGTGTCGGCTGCACACCCAGGTGTCGGCTGCACACCCAGGTGTCGGCTGCAGCTTGCCCCTTCTGTTTATAAGAAGAACTTTCAACATTCTCCTGAATTTTTTCAAGATGGAGCCTTAAGTAAATATTTCCTGCAGAGTGGTGCTAACGCTGGTCTAGGTGCTGCCAGCAGCAACAGCCGGAATGATCAGGCTCTCTGCTAAGAAGTCTTTGGTTACGACTGTGCATCTTGCATTACCGTTGAAATGTAAGGTAATACAAGAGGTAATACAAGAGGTAATACAAGAGGTAATACAAGAGGTAATACAAGAGGTAATACAAGAGGTAATACAAGAGTTAATACAAGAGTTAATACAAGAGGTAATACAAGAGGTAATACAACCAAAGGTAATACAAGAGGTAATACAAGATTTAATACAAGAGGTAATACAAGAGGTAATACAAGAGTTAATACAAGAGTTAATACAAGAGTTAATACAAGAGGTAATACAAGAGGTAATACAACCAAAGGTAATACAAGAGGTAATACAACCAAAGGTAATACAAGAGGTAATACAAGAGGTAATACAACCAAAGGTAATACAAGAGGTAATACAACCAAAGGTAATACAAGAGGTAATACAAGAGGTAATACAACCAAAGGTAATACAAGAGGTAATACAAGAGGTAATACAAGAGGTAATACAAGAGGTAATACAAGAGGTAATACAAGAGGTAATACAAGAGGTAATACAAGAGTTAATACAAGAGTTAATACAAGAGGTAATACAAGAGGTAATACAACCAAAGGTAATACAAGAGGTAATACAAGAGGTAATACAAGAGGTAATACAAGAGGTAATACAAGAGTTAATACAAGAGGTAATACAAGAGGTAATACAAGAGGTAATACAACCAAAGGTAATACAAGAGGTAATACAAGAGGTAATACAAGAGGTAATACAAGAGGTAATACAAGAGGTAATACAAGAGGTAATACAAGAGGTAATACAAGAGGTAATACAAGAGGTAATACAAGAGGTAATACAAGAGGTAATACAAGAGTTAATACAAGAGGTAATACAAGAGGTAATACAACCAAAGGTAATACAAAGACACAAAGAAGCATAAATACAAATACAGTTAAGGCGAAGGTTAAGAAGACACTGGAATTTCCAGAGGTGACTCCGGAGGCAAATGAAAATGTACAGGTCAAGCTAAGAGCATTTCCAGAAGGGCGCCGGAAGTCAAATGTGATTCAAGTCGAGCCAAAGCCGAAGGTAATTCAGTCATGAGGTACACATGATTGGCGATGTAATTAACGGAACGAACAGGAAGGGAATTAAAGAAATTCGAGAGGTTGTGGGGAGTCTGAAGGTAATTCCGAAAGTTGCGAGAAACCCTGAGGTAACTGTAGATGTTGTCATCACTACTTATCTTGAAATGATGTTGCTCAAGCTATGCATGAATACAAGTACCTCTGCGCGAGCATGTGCAATGTACAGACGTCAGTGGCAACATACAGACCCCATCAACATCCTAATGGAAAATGTGGACTCCCTTCTGCTACAACACAACTGTCAACATATCATAATTGTTGGTGACCTCAACCAACACCTTATACAGAGGGACTTTGATGGCCTTCTCGCAGTGTTTGACATGAGAAACTTTGAAGAAATGAGACACTTATGTAACATATGGGAATCTTCATTAAAGAAACGTTTCGCCACACAGTGGCTTCATCTGTCCAGTACAAACCAGGAAGGTATAAGGAGAGGAAGAGTTTGAGGTAATCCGTAGCTAAGCCTGAAATCGATGTGTTCAGTCCATCACTCATGTAGGAAGTTGGCACTGTAGTGGAGGCACTGTGAGTTAGTTGACACTGTGGTGGGGGCACTGAGTTAGTTGGTACTGTGGTGCAGGCACTGTGAATTAGTTGGTACCGTGGTGGAGGCACTGTGAGTTAGTTGACACTGTGGTGGGGGCACTGTGAGTTAGTTGGTACTTTGGTGGAGGCACTGTGAGTTAGTTGGTACTGTGGTGGAGGCACTGTGAGTTAGTTGGTACTGTGGTGGGGGCACTGTGAGTTAGTTGGTACTGCAGTGGGGGCACTGTGAGTTAGTTGAAACTGTGGTGGGGGCACTGTGAGTTAGTTGACACTGTGGTGGGGGCACTGTGAGTTAGTTGGTACTGTGGTGGGGGCACTGTGAGTTAGTTGGTGCTGTAGTGGGGGCACTGTGAGTTAGTTGACACTGTGGTGGGGGCACTGTGAGTTAGATGACACTGTGGTGGGAGCACTGTGAGTTAGTTGACACTGTGGTGGGGGCACTGTGAGTTAGTTGGTACTGTGGTGGGGGCACTGTGAGTTAGTTGGTGCTGTAGTGGGGGCACTGTGAGTTAGTTGACACTGTGGTGGGGGCACTGTGAGTTAGCTGACACTGTGGTGGGAGCACTGTGAGTTAGTTGACACTGTGGTGGGGGCACTGTGAGTTAGTTGGTTCTGTGGTGGAGGCACTGTGAGTTAGTTGGTTCTGTGGTGGAGGCACTGTGAGTCAGTTGGTACTGTGGCAGAGGCACTCTGAGTTAGTTGGTACTGTGGTGGAGGCACTGTGAGTTAGTTGGTTCTGTGGTGGAGGCACTGTGAGTTAGTTGGTTCTGTGGTGGAGGCCCTGTGAGTCAGTTGGTACTGTGGCAGAGGCACTCTGAGTTAGTTGGTACTGTGGTGGAGGCACTGTGAGTTAGTTGGTACTGTGGTGGAGGCACTGTGAGTTAGTTGGTACTGTGGTGGAGGTACTGTGAGTTAGTTGGTACTGTGGTGGAGGCACTGTGAGTTAGTTGGTACTGTGGTGGAGACACTGTGAGTTAGTTGGTACTGTGGTGGAGACACTGTGAGTTAGTTGGTACTGTGGTGGAGGTACTGTGAGTTAGTTGCTACTGTGGTGGAGGCACTGTGAATTAGTTGGTACTGTGGTGGGGTATTGTGGGTTAGTTGACACTGTGGTGGGGCATTGTGGGTTAGTTGGTAATATGCTGGTGGCACTGTACGTTAGTTGCAACAATAACGTCAATTTCGACGATGATGCGTCACAAGCGAGAGTAAGATAATAAGTATCAGGTGAGGACAGTGTCAAGAAGTTCACGTAATATGATTGTTAAATAGATTGTTGGAGGATAGATGGCGCTTGTGATCGTCCTTGTTGTAGAACTAGCCAGAGTGATGCGCTAGGAGGTCGAGGGGAACGTCAGAGTGAGTCAGGGGGAAACAGAGAGATAGATAGAGAGAGAGAGAGAGAAGGAACAGGTAATGAGATATGAGATACGAGGAGGGGAGATGACAGGCGAGGGAAGTGAACTGATTAGGGAGCATGTTGGGGAGAAGAATGAGAAGAAGAAAATTAAGAAACAGGAATGAATGAGGTTGTTGTAAATGTTCACACAATATAGCAGAGAGAGAGAGAGAGAGAGAGAGAGAGAGAGAGAGAGAGAGAGAGAGAGAGAGAGAGAGAGAGAGAGAGAGAGTGCGAGAGAGAAGATGGATGGAAGGTGAGGATGAGAGAGAGATAGATAGATAGAGAGAGAGAGAGAGAGAGAGAGAGAGAGAGAGAGAGAGAGAGAGAGAGATGGACTGATGGCAACAAGAGCAGTAAATATGACATCAAAGGAAAGGAAGAAAAGGAGATGGAAGAATTGCAGTTTCAAGAAGAGAAGCAGTGTTGATAACGAGGTGGTATTATTGTTAGTGACACTGCATGCAAGACAACACTGCATGCAAGACAACACTGCATGCAAGACAACACTGCATGCAAGACAACACTGCATGCAAGACAACACTGCATGCAAGACAACACTGCATGCAAGACAACACTGCATGCAAGACAACACTGCATGCAAGACAACACTGCATGCAAGACAACACTGCATGCAAGACAACACTGCATGCAAGACAACACTGCATGCAAGACAACACTGCATGCAAGACAACACTGCATGCAAGACAACACTGCATGCAAGACAACACTGCATGCAAGACAACACTGCATGCAAGACGACACTGCATGCAAGACGACACTGCATGCAAGACGACACTGCATGCAAGACGACACTGCATGCAAGACGACACTGCATGCAAGACGACACTGCATGCAAGACAACACTGCATGCAAGACAACACTGCATGCAAGACGACACTGCATGCAAGACGACACTGCATGCAAGACGACACTGCATGCAAGACGACACTGCATGCAAGACGACACTGCATGCAAGACGACACTGCATGCAAGACGACACTGCATGCAAGACGACACTGCATGCAAGACGACACTGCATGCAAGACGACACTGCATGCAAGACGACACTGCATGCAAGACAACACTGCATGCAAGACAACACTGCATGCAAGACAACACTGCATGCAAGACGACACTGCATGCAAGACGACACTGCATGCAAGACGACACTGCATGCAAGACGACACTGCATGCAAGACGACACTGCATGCAAGACGACACTGCATGCAAGACGACACTGAATACTGTAAATTGCTATTTGCTGTTAATATTAAGCTAGCGAGAAGAATAAGAAAGGAAGACAATAGAGACTCAACAGGAAGACTTGCACAAGTTGATGAAAGAGAAATTAGAAAACTGGCTACTGGAGTTGAACCGAGATAAGTGCAAGGTTAAGCCAACTGGGAGGACGAGTGAAGATAATATAAGAAATGCAAACATCGTTCTAAGAGAAATAGTCTTGAAGTGACCATGACACTATACGGATCTCCTCAGTAGTGAACAAACCTCGTAACATCAACGGTATGCGAGAAGTCAAGTGTGTTATCCAGAACACAAAATGTGCCCAGATTATGTACAATGAGTACCCAGCACCAGTATGATGCCCACATTTAGTCAAGCGTGTCTAACAAACCTCGAGGTCTAGAAGTCTGCATCAGAACTGTGAGGAGAGGCACAAAGAACTGACCCAGACAGCCTTAGAAGAGAGAAGAATCATGGGAGATATGATCATAATGTACAAGATACCAGAAGGATTTAATGTCTAAAACACATGAACGAGGCAACACACACATGAACGAGGCAACACACATGAACGAGGCAACACACGTGAATGAGGGAACACCACACACACACGAGGGGTTCCACAGGGGTCAGTTCTAGGACCTCTGCGGTTTCTGGTATGTGTGAATGACATGACACAAAGAACAGACTCAGAAGTGTCTCTGCAGACGATGTGAGGTTAATGAGGAGAATACGGTCTAGGGGGCCAAAGACTATAAACCCCATTCAAGGAAAAGGGTGAGTAAAATACCGAACAAATCTCCTGAAGCGCACATCATCCAAATAACGGCTGCAGCATATGGGCGACTAGCAAACCTAAGAATAGCTTTCCGATATCTCGGTAAGGAGTCAGGCCTATATTGGAGTATGCAGCACTAGTTTGGAACCCACACCTGGACAAGCACGTCAGGAAATTAGAGTGCAAAGGTTTGCAACGAGACTAGTGCCGGAGCTCAGGGGCATGTCCTACTAGGAGAGGTTAAGTAAAATTGACCTGACGACACTAGAGGACAGGAGGGACAGGGAGGGCATGATAACAACATATAAAATACTGAGAGGAAGCGACAAGGTGGATAGAGATAAGATGTTCCAGAGATGGGACACAGCGACAAGGGGTCACAGTTCGAAGCTGAAGACTCAGATGAGTCACAGAGATGTTTGGAAGTATTTTTTCAGTCACAGAGTTGTCAGAAAGTGGAATAGTCCGGAAAGTGAGGTGATGGAGGCAGGATCCATACAAAGCTTTAACAAGAGGTATTATAAAGCTCACGGAGCAGGGAGTGAGTGACCCAGTAGCGACCAGTGAAGAGGCGGGGCCAGGAGCTATAACTCGACGCCTGCAACCACAATTAGGTGAGTGCACACACACGAACCTGACTGGAAGAAGGCTTTCAATACAGTACAACACAAGAGAATGGTTGAAAAGCTAAAGAGCAGAGAGGAATAGCAGGGAAAGTACTACAGTGGATCAGGTAATACCTGACGTGACGATGTGTCAGAATGGGCGCCTGTGATGAGTGGGGTTCCACAACGGTCAATCCATAGGTCCGGTGCGGTACTTCAGGCCAGTATTAGAGTATACAGCACCATTATGGAACTCACACCTAGTTAAGCACGTCAAGAAATTAGAGAAAGTGAAAAGGTTTCCAACATGACTAGACCCGGAGCTAAGGGGTATATCCTACGAGGAAAGGTTAGGGGAAATCAACCTGACAACACTGAAAGACAAGAGAGATAGGGGGGACATGATAACGGCATATAAAATACTGAGAGGAGTTGACAAGTTGGACAGGGACAGAATGTTTCAGAGATGGGACACAACAACAAGGGCTCACAGCTGGAAGTTGAAGACTCGGGTTAGTCACAAGAATGTTAGTTGTCAGGAAGTGGAACAATCTGGAGAGTGTTGTAGTGGAGGCTGGATCCATATATAGCTTCAAGAAGGGATATGATGAAGTTCATAGAGAAGAGGAGAGAGTAGACCTAGCAGTGATCAGCGAAAAGGCGTGGCCTGGAGCTATGAATCGACCCCTGCAACCGCAAATAGATGAGTACACACACATACACACACACGACCCCTACAACCACAATTAGGTGAGTACACACACACACACACACACACACACACACACAAACATAAACACAGTCATCCACTAAGCAGACAATTTCCTTAACAGCAACAACCAATCACACAACAATTCACTAATCACCTGCATCAGCTAATACGAACCTCGAGCCCCCCATTCACCCTTCTACCCCATCCCCTATCCCCCTCCCCTATCCCCCTCCCCTATCCCCCTCCCCTATCCCCCTTTCCCACTGTTACCTTCCCCTCCCCCTCCCTAGCTAGCCACCCTCCCTCCCTCCCTCCCTCCCTCTCTCCCTCTCTGTCTCCCTCTCGCCTACATGTTCATCCTGTCATCATCTCTCTCCATCATAGAATATGATGAAATATGCCAGGGAAACATGCTAGCCTTCTCACTGTGTAATATCATACGCTGTAGGATACAGCACACTGCTGTATCCTACAATATATGACAAGAAATACCTGTTAGTGTTAGCTAAGATATCCTCACAATGAACTGTTCATTGCAGTTCACTTAAAGTCTCTGGCGAGGCTTTCAACACTGGCCTCAGAAGTGGCTTCACCCTCTGATGTACGTCTCACAAGACCAGCCACCTCACCACCCCACCCTCCCCACCCTTCGACAATTCTACCCCAGACTCACCCAAGACCCACCCCAGACCCACCGAAGACCCACCCTAGACCCTATCCAGACCCACTCCAGCATTAGAGTTTAGCATTTTCACATAAATAATAATAATAATAATAATAATAATAATAATAATAATAATAATAATAATAATAATAATAATAATAAGAAGAAGAAGAAGAAGATATAACAGTAAAAATTATTTAAAATACTGTATTTAGATTAGCAAGTCAACGAATAGTGTAAAATACACAGTGAATATTGCAACATACACAGTGAATATTGCAACATACACAGTGAATATTGCAACATACACAGTGAATATTGCAACATACACAGTGAATATTGCAACATACACAGTGAGTATTGCAACATACACAGTGAATATTGCAACATACACAGTGAGTATTGCAACATACACAGTGAATATTGCAACATACACAGTGAATATTGCAACATACACAGTGAATATTGCAACATACACAGTGAATATTGCAACATACACAGTGAATATTGCAACATACACAGTGAATATTGCAACATACACAGTGAATATTGCAACATACACAGTGAGTATTGCAACATACACCGTGAATATTGCAACATACACAGTGAATATTGCAACATACACAGTGAATATTGCAACATACACAGTGAATATTGCAACATACACAGTGAATATTGCAACATACACAGTGAATATTGCAACATACACAGTGAGTATTGCAACACACACAGTGAGTATTGCAACATACACAGTGAATATTGCAACATACACAGTGAATATTGCAACATACACAGTGAGTATTGCAACATACACAGTGAATATTGCAACATACACAGTGAATATTGCAACATACACAGTGAATATTGCAACATACACAGTGAGTATTGCAACACACACAGTGAGTATTGCAACATACACAGTGAATATTGCAACATACACAGTGAGTATTGCAACATACACAGTGAGTATTGCAACGTACACAGTGAATATTGCAGCATGCACAGTGAATATTGCAACATACACAGTGAATATTGCAACATACACAGTGAATATTGCAACATACAGAGTGAATATTGCAACATACAGAGTGTTGCAATATACACAGTGAACATTGCAACATACACAGTGAATATTGCAACATACAGAGTGAATATTGCAACATACACAGAGAATATTCCAACAAACACAGCGAGTGTTGCAACATTCACATTGAGTATTGCAACATTCACAGTGAGTATTGCAACATTCACAGTGAGTATTGCAACATTCACAGTGAATATTGCAACATACACAAGGTGCAGCTGTATGTCTCACAAGGATACCCCAGGAATGGTGGGTAGTGTGGGCGGGGCGGGGGAAGGAGGGGTAAGACAGCAGGACAGGGTGAGAGAGAGGGTATGAGAGAGGAACGGAGAGAGAGAGAGAGAGAGAGAGAGAGAGAGAGAGAGAGACAGACAGACAGACAGACAGACAGAGACAGACAGAGACAGACAGACAGGCAGACAGACAGACAGAGGGAAGGGGGAACGATATAAGATCCATGCCATAAAAGGAGAATTAAGGGGTTACGATGTTAATACCCTAAGGGAAACCTTCTGGACCATTAGTAATAACAGCCTCACGCTAATAAATGGGATAAAAAAGGATGACAGAAAATATCGGCGCCACTAAACCGTAATAATTCTTTTCACCCCCAAAAATATCTTAATTTTAGTGGATAAATTAAAAATTTCCTTAAAAAAAATATGCTTGAAACATCTCAAAAAAAAAAAAAAAAAAAGTGAAAAATACAGTGAAGTAAGAAGTGTTTTACTTTTCATTTCAGAAAGAAATACGATTGAGTTCAACTCTCCTCTAAAAAAAATGCAATTTAGAAAGTTTGATTTAAAATAAGTGAATGATAGTGGTTAAGCAGCGTCATTGGGAACTAAGAGGTAGTGCCCCTGGGCACTCAGAAACTATACCCAAGAAACATTACAAGAGCGAAACGTATGGCGTAATAGAACCTTATGAGAGGACAAATATAGAGAGTAATGAGCTTTAAAAGAAGACAGTATATATGGAGGACAAAACTGGACAAAATAGAAAAAAAATCACGTGTGAGGGAGTGTGCCGTGTTGCCAAGAGAATCTATGTTTATGTAAATTAACCCAGAGTATTGGTAAAGCAATGAGAGAGCTCGGTACGGCGCTCGCTCTCAGTGGCTCTATATACTACCAACAAGAAGACTAGTGAAACAATGAGAGGAATGATGCCATGGCGAGGATATTAAGGATATTAAGGAGAGAGAGAGAGAGAGAGAGAGAGAGAGAGAGAGAGAGAGAGAGAGAGAGAGAGAGAGAGAGAGAGAGAGAGAGAGAGAGAGAGAGAGAGAAAGAGAGAGAGCAAAATAAATGGGATGGAGTGAACACATTAGGAGGAACGTACGGCAGCAGAGAGGAAGCGTCAGGGTGCTGCTACATGCCAGCGTTCTCCTCATTACTGTGGCACTGGGTGGCGCTGGGTACGTGGCGCTGGAAGGGTGGCATTAGATGGCACTTGCTAGGTGGCACTGGGAATGTGGCACTGGGTGAGTGACACTAAGTGGATGGTACTAGGTACATGGCTCTGGGGGATGATACTGGGAGAGTGACACTGGTGGTGGGGCTGCTACTGTTCCTGTTGTTTCCAGTGGAGTCGGTGCTGTTCCGTTTGTTGTCACTTTTGATTCTACTGCGGCTTCTGCTGCTCAGTGCTGTTGTTCCTGTGGCTTGGTGTTGCTGTCAGTGCTGATGCTGTTGTTGTTGTTGTTGTTGTTGTTGTTGTTGTTGTTGTTGTTGTTGTTACTGCTGCTGCTATTATTGTTCCTGTTGCTTCTAGTGATGCTGCTGCTGTTCCTTATGTTATAACTGTTGATATTGCTGCTCCTGTTCCTGCTGCTACTGCTGCCCCTGTTGCTTCTGCTGTTGCTCTGCCTGCTGCTGCTGTAAGTCCGAGTATTCCTCGTAGTGCTGCTATTGATGCACATGTAGTCAGCTGCTGTTGCACAGGTAGTCAGCTGCTGCTGTACAGGCAGTCAACTGCTGTTGCTACTGCTGCATAGGCAGTCAGCTGCTGCTGCACAGGCAGTCAACTGCTGTTGCTACTGCTGCATAGGCAGTCAGCTGCTGCTGTACAGGCAGTCAGCTGCTGTTGCTGCTGCTGCATAGGCAGTCAGCTGCTGCTGTACAGGCAGTCAGCTGCTGTTGCTGCTGCTGCATAGGCAGTCAGCTGGCACTTCTTCAACAGCTCCAGCAAGTCGTTCCGAAGTTTTAATTACGCCGTCAAACTTACCACTCCGAAATGCATACCCGTAACACTCTTCTCTGAGAGAAATTAGTGGTCCTTACACTTCTCTGAGAGAAATTACTGTGTCTTACACTTCTCTGAGAGAAATTAATGGTTCTTACGCTTCTCTGAGAAAACTGAGCCTTCAGCTGGTGTAGGAGACTCCTACACAACACGTGTGTATGCATACACCATACGTGTGTTTATCTTGGGGAATGTACTTCAAGAGGTGTTTATGTCAGTGTATATAGATCCAGAAGTATATCTCACTTAGTGGAAGGGAGTGACTGGACAAGCTGCTGAGGCTTTGGCTAAAAGTCTTTGAATTCGTCTATTCCACTTGCCTCTACCTGTCTGTGCATGCCATTCTGGCTTAATTTTGTGACTCTTCCATCCTGGGAGCGGTGTGCTTCATGAGTTTGCTCGTCACTTGCATGAATCACTGAGATCTCAGTCTGTTGGGGTCACCGTATCATCAATGGTTCACTCAGGTTTGGGCCAGTGTTCTCCATGAGATTAAAAATTAAGAATCTCTGTTACACTTTGTGTTGACATGCGTTCCTCGTCAAAGGTCATTCCAGTTTTTCACTTCGAGGTGCTCCATTTTCTCCTGCTTCCATCCTCTACAGCAGGTTATTCAACATTAAAGTCACTCTGCGTCACATTGGACCTCAGCTATACCTCAGTACCAGTGGTTGCCACATGCCTCATGTGGGAGCGACCCCGTGTACTGATGTTCATCTCTCAGCTTTGACTCAATATTTTCAATGTGTTTTATGTATGAACAAAATTTATGTTATTTAAGTGTCTTCTTCAATTTTCCACTTGTTTATTTCCTTGTTTATTTTCCTTTTCTTGAAAATGGGTGATTTCACTCCGAAGCGCAGAGGAGACATTTGTTCCATTCACAGACATTAAGACGGTCTCTTCTACCATCTTTTCCAATGATTTAATTTTCAGTGCCAGACCAGAGTAGTTTTTCAAGTATCAATCGGACAAGAATTTGCAAATATACAACACTGCTAGTCACAATTCATTGCTGGTTGAGACAAACAGGCATAAGCTTCAGAACTGGTTGAGCACACAGTGCACAGTAGTTAGTGGTGAACTAGTGGTAGAGACCGCACTACGGATGGGAGTAGACTAGCATCAGTGGTTGCAGCAGAATTAGTATTATTGAACTAGTGATGGTTGTGGTCTCTCTCTCCCTCAGTTACCCTACATAATTAAAGTCGAGAAAATTAAGTCAATAAAAAAAACGCTGGCAATAAAAGCTTATTTATCGTCTGGAATAACTCTGGCAGTGACATATTCATTTTCATACTCCAGCATGCTAGACCCCAACAAGCCAGACCCCAGCATGTCAGACCCCGCATGTCAGAACCCAGCAAGTCAGACTCCAGCATGTCAGACCCCAGCATGTCAGACCCCAGCATGTCAGACCCCAGCATGTCAGACCCCAGCATGTCAGACCCCAGCATGTCAGACCCCAGCATGTCAGACCCCAGCATGTCAGACCCCAGCATGTCAGACCCCAGCATGTCAGACCCCAGCACGCCAGACCCCAGATGCACGTGTGTCTTAAATTGTCGGTATTTTATATCCTTCCCAAACATAACATCTCAGACCCACTAGAAAATATCACGTTTCTATCTTTATCTCATCGTTACAGATTTGTTATTACTGTGGAGAGATGACTGGAGATAACACTGTGTTATTACTGTGGAGAGATGACTGGAGATAACACTGATGTTATTACTGTGGAGAGATGAATGGAGGTAACACTGGCGTTATTATTGAGGAGAGATAACTGGAGATAACACTGATGTTATTGTTGTGGAGAGATGACTGGCGATAACACTGATGTTATTACTGTGGAGAGATGACTGGAGGTAACACTAGTGTTATTACTGTGGAGAGATTACAGGAGGTAACATTGGTGTTACTATTGTAGAGAGATGACTGGAGATAACACTGGTGTTCTTACTGTGGAGAGATGCCTGGAGGTAACACTGGTGTTATTACTGTAAGAGATGACTGGAGGTAACAGCGCTGTTATTACTGTCGAGAGATGACTGGAGGTAACACTGGAGCTATTTCCGTGGAGAGATGACTAGAGGTAATAATGTTGTTATTATTGTGGAGAGATGACTGGAGACAACACTGGTGTTATTACTGATGCTATTACCGTGGGGAGATAACGGGAGATAACACTGGAGTTATTACTGCGTAGTGATGACTGGAGATAACACTGGTGTTATTACTGAGGAGAGATAACAGGATATAACACTGATATTATTACTGTGAAGAGATGACTTGAGATAACACTGGTGTTATTACTGTGTAGTGATGACTGGAGATAACACTGGTGTTATTACTGTGGAATTATGACTGGAGATAACATTGGTGTTATTACTGTGTAGTGATGACTGGAGATAACACTGGTGGCTAACGCGACGGGCTGGAGTTTCGAGACTCTCTGACCGCGGGTTCAATCCCGGCAGGGGTATGGTTTGTTTGCAATCGTGTCATTACGATTTCGTGAGTCATGTTGACGGCAGTGAAGGGACTTGAGCTTGAGTTCGTCACGGCCACGCTAGCTGGAGATTCGTCTGTAAAAACTTGCATTTGTGGTCACAGTGGTGCCTGTGCTAACCTTCCTATGGTGTAGAAATATACCTAGTTGGATGAATCTTATTGTGGCTAGCTGGTCTAGTGGCTAACGCGACGGGCTGGAGTTTTGAGACTCTCTGACCGCGGGTTCAATCCCGGCCGGGGTATGGTTTGACTGGAGATAATACTGGTGTTACTACTGTGCAGTGATGACTGCAGATAACACAGGTGTTATCACCGTGTAGCGATGACTGGAGAGAACACTGGTGTTATTACAGTGGAGTGATGACTGGAGATAACACTGGTGTCATTACTGTGGGGAGATAACTGGAAATAAAACTGGTGTTATTGCTGTGGGGAGATGACTGGAGATAACACTGGTGTTATTACTGTGTAGTGATTACTGGAGATAACACTGGTATTATTACTGTGTAGTGATGACTGGAGATAACACTGGTGTTATTACTGAGGAGACATAACTGGATATAACACTGATATTATTACTGTGAAGAGATGACTGGAAATAACACTGGTGTTATTACTGTGTAGTGATAATTGGACACAACACTGGTGTTATTACTGTGTAGTGATGACTGGAAATAACACTGGTGCTATTACTGTGGAAGGAAGACTGGAGATAACACTGGTGTTATTACTGCGTAGTGATGACTGGAGATAATACTGAAGTTATTATTGTGCAGTGATAACTGAAGATAACACTGGAGTTATTACTGTGTAGCGATGACTGGAGATAACACTGGTGTTGTTACAGTGGAGTGATGACTGGAGATAACACTGGTGTTGTTATGACTCGAGGTAACACTGGTGTTATTATTCTCTAGTGGTAACTGGAGATAACACTGGTGTCATTACCGAAGGGAGATAACTGGAAATAAAACTGGTGTTATTACCGTGGGGAGATGACTGGAGATAACACTGGTGTTATTACTGTGTAGTGATGACTGGAGATAACACTGGTGTTATTACTGAGGAGAGATAACTGGATATAACACTGATATTATTACTGTGAAGAGATGACTGGAGACAACACTGGTGTTATTACTGTGTAGTGATAACTGGAGATAACACTGGTGTTATTAATGTGCAGTGATGGCTGGAGAGAACACTGGTGTTATTAATGTGAAGTGATGGCTGAAGATAACACTGGTGTTATTACTGCGTAGTGATGACTGGAGATAACACTGGTGTTATTACTGTGTAGTGATGACTGGAGATAACACTGGTGTTATTACTGAGTAGTGATGACCGGAGATAGCACTTTTGTTATTACTGTGTAGTGATGAATGGAGATAACTCTGGTGTTATTATTGCGTAGTGATGACTGGAGATAACGCTGGTGTCATTACAATATGGAGATAACTGGAAATAAAACTGACGTTATTACTGTGAAGTGATGGCTGGAGATAACACTGGTGTTATTACTGTGTAGTGATGACTGGAGATAGCATTGGTGTTATTACTGTGTAGTGATGACTGCAGATAACACTGGTGTTATTACTGTGTAGTGATGACTGCAGATAACACTGGTGTTATTACTGTGTAGTGATGACTGCAGATAACACTGGTGTTATTACTGTGTAGTGATGACTGGAGATAGCACTGGTGTTATTAATGTGAAGTGATGACTGGAGATAACACTGGTGTTATTACTGTGTAGTGATGACTGCAGATAACACTGGTGTTGTTGTTGTGGAGTGATGACTGGAGATAGCACTGGTGTTATTACTGTGTAGAGATGACAGGAGATAACACTGGTGTTGTTGTTGTGGAGTGATGACTGGAAATAGCACTGGTGTTATTACTGTGTAGTGATGACTGCAGATAACACTGGTGTTATTGCTGTGGAGTGATGACTGGAGATAGCACTGGTGTTATTACTGTGTAGAGATGACAGGAGATAACACTGGTGTTATTACTGTGGAGTGATGACTGGAAATAACATTGGTGTTATTACTGTGGAAGGATGACTGGAAATAACACTGGTGTCATTACTGTGTAGTGATGACTGGAGATAACACTGGTGTTATTACTGTGGAGTAATGACTGGAAATAACACTGGTGTTATTATTGTGGAATGATGACTGGAGATAACACTGGTGTTATTACTGAGAAGTGATGACTGGAGATAACACTGGTGTTATTACTGTGTAGCAATGACTGGAGATAACTCTTGTGTTATTATTGTGTAGTGATTACTGGAGATAACGCTGGTGTCATTACTGTGGGGATATAACTGGAAATAAAACTGGTGTTATTACTGTGGGGACATGTCTGGAGATAACACTGGTGTCATAACTGTATAGTGATGACAGGAGATAACACTGGTGTTAATACTGAGGAAAGATAACTGGATATAACACTGATATTATTACTGCGAAGAGATGACTGGAGACAACACAGTGTTATTACTGTGTAGTGATGACTTGAGATAACACTGGTGTTATTACTGTGTAGTGATGACTGGACATAACACTGGTGTTATTACTGTGGAGTGATGACAGGAAATAACACTGGTGTTATTAGTGTGGAATGATGACTGGAGATAACACTGGAGTTCTTACTGTGCAGTGATGAATTAAGATAACACTGGTGTTATTACTGTGAAGCGATGTCTGGAGATAACACTTGATGTTATTACTGTGGAGTGATGACTGGAGATAACAGTGGTGTTGTTATGACTGGAGGTAACAATGTTGTTATTATTGTGGAGAGATGACTGGAGGTAACACTGGTGTTATTACTGTGTAGTAATGGCTGGAGATAACACTAGTGTTACTACTGTGTAGTGATGACTGGAAATAACAGTGGTGTTATTACTGTGGAATGATGGCTGGAGAGAGCACTTGTGTTATAACTGTGTAGTGATGACTGAAGATAACACTGGTGTTATTACTGTGCAGTGATGATTTCAGATAACTCTGGTGTTATTATTGTGTACTGATGACTGGAGATAACGCTTGTGTCATTACTGTGGGGAGATAACTGGAAATAAAACTGGCGTTATTACTGAGGGGAGATAACTGAAGATAACACTGGTGTTATTACTGTGTCGTGATGACCTTAGATAACAGTGGTGCTATTACTGAGGAGAGATAACTGGATATAACACTGATATTATTACTGTGAAGAGATGACTGAAGACAACACTGGTGTTATTACTGTGTAGTGATGAATGGAGATAACACTGGTGTTATTACTGTGTATTGTTAACCGGAGATAACACTGGTGTTGTTGCTGTGGAGTGATGACTGGAAATAACACTGGTGTTATTACTGTGGAATGATGACTGGAGATAACACTGGTGTTATTACTGTGTAGTGATGACAGGAGATAACACTGGTGTTATTGCTGTGAAGTGATGACTAGAGATAACACTGGTCTTATTACTGTGTAGTGATGACTGGAGATAACACTGGTCTTATTGCTGTTGAGTGACGACTGGAAATAAAACTGGTCTTATTACTGTGGAATGATGACTGGAGATAACACTGATATTATTACTGTGAAGAGATGACTGGAGACAACACTGGTGTTATTACTGTGTAGTGATGACTGGAGATAACACTGGTGTTATTACTGGGTAGTGATGACTGCAGATAACACTGGTGCTATTACTGTGTAGTGATGACAGGAGATAACACTGGTGTTATTACTGTGGAGGGATGACTGGAAACAACACTGGTGTTATTACTGTGGAATGATGGCTGGAGATAGCACTGGTGTTATTATTGTGTAGTGATGAGTGAAGATAATATTGGTGTTATTTCTGTGGAGTGATGACACTGGTGTTATTAATGTGGAGTGATGACTGGAAATAACACTAGTGTTATTATTGTGGAATGAAGACTGGAGATAACAATGGTGTTATTACTGTGTAGTGATGACTGGAGATAATACTGGTGTTATTACTGTGGAGTGATGACTTGAGTTAACACTGGTGTTATTACTGTGTAGCGATGACTGGAGATAACACTGGTGTTATTACTGTGGAGTGACGACTGGAGATAACACTGGTGTTATTACGGGGGAATGATCACTGGAGATAATACTGGTGTTATTACTGTGTAGTGATGAGAGGAGATAATACTGGTGTTATTACTGTGTAGCGATGACTGGAGATAACACTGGTGTTATTGCTGTGGAGTGATGACTGCAGATAACGCTGGTGTTATTACTGTGGAGTGATGACTGGAGATAACACTGGTGTTATTACTGTGTAGCGATGACTGGAGATAGCACTGGTGTTATTGCTGTGGAGTGATGACTGGAGATAACACTGGAGTTATTACTGTGTAGAGATGACTGGAGATAATACTGGTTTTATTATTGTGGAGTGAAGACTGGAGATAACACTGGTGTTATTACTGTGTAGCGATGACTGGAGATAACACTGCTGTTATTACTGTGGAGTGATAACTGGAGATAACACTAGTGTTATTACTGTAGAATTATGACTGGAGATAACATTTGTGTTATTACTGGGTAGTGATGACTGGAGATAACACTGGTATTATTACTGTGTAGTGATGACTGGAGAAAACACTGGTGTTATTACTGTGTAGTGACGACTGGAGACAACACTGGTGTTATTACTGTGTAGTGATGACTGATGATAACACTGGTGTTATTTCTGTATGGTGATGACTGGAGATAACTCTGGTGTTATTACTGTGTAGTGATGACTGGAGATAACACTGGTGTTATTATTGTGTAGTGATGAATGGAGATAACACTGGTGTTATTACTGTGTAGTGATGACTGGAGATAACACTGGTGTTATTACTGTGTATTGATGACTGGAGATAACATTGGTGTTGTTGCTGTGGAGTGATGACTGGAAATAACACTGGTGTTATTACTGCGTAATGATGACTGGAAATAACACTGGTGTTATTACTGTGTAGTGATGACTGGAAATAACACTGGTGTTATTACTGTGTAGTGATGATTGGAGATAACACTGCTGTTATTACTGTGTAGTGATGACTGGAGATAACACTGGTGTTATTACTGTGTATTGATGACTGGAGACAACACTGGTGATATTACTGTCTAGTGATGACTGGAGAGATCTCTGGTGTTATTACTGTGTATTGATGATTGGAGATAACACTGGTATTATTACTGTGTAGTGATGACTGGAGATAACACTGGTGTTATTACTATGTATTGATGACTGGAGATTACACGGGTGATATTACTGTGTAGTGATGACTGGAGATAACACTGGTGTTATTACTGTGGAGTGATGACTGGAGATAGCACTGGTGTTATTACTGTGTAGCGATGAGAGGAGATAACACTGGTGTTATTACTGTGGAGTGATGACTGGAAATAACACTGGTGTTATTGCTGTGGAAGGATGATTGGAAATAACACTGGTGTTATTACTGAGTAGTGATGACTGAAGATAACACTGGTGTTATTACTGTGTAGTGATAACTTGAGGAAACTTTTGTATAATTATTGTGTAGTGATTATTGGAGATAACGCTGGTGTCATTACTGTGGGAAGATAACTGGAAATAAAACTGGTGTTATTACTGTGGGAACATGACTGGAGATAACACTGGTGTTATTACTGTGTAGTGATGACTGGAGATAACACTGGTGTTATTACTGTGTAGTGATGACTGGAGAGAACACTGGTGTTATTGCTGTATAGTGATGACTGGAGATAACACTTTTGTTATTACTGTGCAGTGATGGCTGGAGATAACACTTGTGTTATTACTGTGTAGTGATGACTGGAGATAACACTGGTGTTATTACTGTGGAGTAAAGACTGGAAATAAAACTTGTGTTATTACTGTGGAATGATGACTGGAGATGACACTGGTGTTATTACTGTGCAGTGATAAATGGCGATAACACTGGTGTTGTTACTGTGTAGCAATGACTGGAGATAACACTGGTGTTAATACTGTGTAGTGATGACTTGAGATACATTTGGTGTTATTATTGTGTAGTGATTACTGGATATAACGCTTGTGTCATTACTGTGGGGAGATAACTGGAAATAAAACTGGTGTTATTACTGTGGGGAGATGACTGGAGACAACACTGGTGATATAACTGTGTAGTGATGACTGTAGATAACACTGGTGTTATTACTGAGGAGAGATGACTGGATATAACACTGATATTATTACTGTGAAGAGATGACTGGAGACAACACTGTGTTATTACTGTGTAGTGATGACTTGAGATAACACTGGTGTTATTACTAAGTACTGATGACTGGACATAACACTGGTGTTATTACTGTGTAGTGATGACTAGAGATAACACTTTTGTTATTACTGTGGAGTGATGACTGGAGATAACACTGGTGTTATTACTGTGTAGTGATAACTGGAGATAACACTGGTGTTATTACTGTGGAGTGATGACTGGAAATAACACTGGTGTTATTACTGTGGAATGATGACTGGAGATAACACTGGTGTTATTACTGTGCAGTGATGACTTAAGATAACACTGGTGTTATTACTGTGTAGCGATGTCTGGAGATAACACTTGGTGTTATTACTGTGGAGTGATGACTGGAGATAACAGTGGTGTTGTTATGACTGGAGGTAACAATGTTGTTATTATTGTGGAGAGATGACTGGAGAGAGCACTTGTGTTATTACTGTGTAGTGATGAGTGAAGATAACACTGGTGTTATTACAGTGCAGTGATGATTTCAGATAACTCTGGTGTTATTATTGTGTATTGATGACTGGAGATAACGCTTGTGTCATTACTGTGGGGAGATAACTGGAAATAAACCTGGCGTTATTAATGTGGGGAGATAAGTGGAGATAACACTGGTGTTATTACTGTGTAGTGATGACTGGAGATAACAGTGGTGCTATTACTGAGGAGAGATAACTGGATATAACACTGAAATTATTACTGTGAAGAGATGACTGGAGACAACACTGGTGTTATTACTGTGTAGTGATGACTGGAGATAATACTGGTGTTATTACTGTGTATTGATGACCGGAGATAACACTGGTGTTGTTGCTGTGGAGTGATGACTGGAAATAACACTGGTGTTATTACTGTGGAATGATGACTGGAGATAACACTGGTGTTATTACTGTGTAGTGATGACAGGAGATAACACTGGTGTTATTGCTGTGTAGTGATGACTAGAGATAACACTGGTGTTATTACTGTGTAGTGATGACTGGAGATAACACTGGTGTTATTACTGTGGAGTGACGACTGGAAATAACACTGGTGTTATTACTGTGGAATGATGACTGGAGATAAGACTGATATTATTACTCTGAAGAGATGACTGGAAACAACACTGGTGTTATTACTGTGTAGTGATGACTTGAGATAGCACTGGTTTTATTACTGTGTAGTGATGACTGGAGATAACACTGGTGTTATTACTGTGTAGTGATGACTGCAGATAACACTGGTGCTATTACTGTGTAGTGATGACTGGAGGTAACACAGGTGTTATTACTGTGGAGGGATGACTGGAAACAACACTGGTGTTATTACTGTGGAATGATGGCTGGAGATAGCACTGGTGTTATTACTGCGTAGTGATGACTGAAGATAATATTGGTGTTATTTCTGTGGAGTGCTGACACTGGGGTTATTAATGTGGAGTGATGACTGGAAATAACACTAGTGTTATTATTGTGGAATGAAGACTGGAGATAACACTGGTGTTATTACTGTGTAGTGGTGACTGGAGATAATGCTGGTGTTATTACTGTGGAGTGATGACTTGAGATAACACTGGTGTTATTACTGTGTAGCGATGACTGGAGATAACACTGGTGTTATTACTGTGGAGTGACGACTGGAAATAACATTGGTGTTATTACGGGGGAATGATCACTGGAGATAACACTGATTTTATTACTGTGTAGTGATGAGTGGAGATAACACGTGTGTTATTACTGTGTAGCGATGACTGGAGATAGCACTGGTGTTATTGTTGTGGAGTGATGACTGGATATAACACTGGAGTTATTACTGTTAAGTGATGACTGGAGATAACACTGGTTTTATTACTGTGGAGTGAAGACTGGAGATAACACTGGTGTTATTACTGTGTAGCGATGAATGGAGATAACACTGGTGTTATTACTGTGTAGTGATAACTGGAGATAACACTAGTGTTATTATTGTAGAATTATGACTGGAGATAACACTGGTGTTATTACTGTGTAGTGATGACTGGAGATAACACTTGTGTTATTACCGTGTAATGATGACTGGAGATAACACTGGTATTATTACTGTGTAGTGATGACTGGAGAAAACACTGGTGTTATTACTGTGTAGTGACGACTGGAGACAACACTGGTGTTATTACTGTGTAGTGATGACTGGAGATAACACTGGTGTTATTACTGTGTAGTGATGACTGGAGTTAACTCTGGTGTTATTTCTGTGTGGTGATGACTGGAGATAATACTGGTGTTGTTACTGTGTAGTGATGACCGGAGATAACACTGGTGTTATTACTGTGTAGTGAAGACTGGAGATAACACTGGTGTTATTACCGTGTAGTGATGACTGGAGATAACACTGGTGTTGTTGCTGTGGAGTGATGACTGGAAATAACACTGGTGTTATTACTGTGTAATGATCACTGGAAATAACACTGGTGTTATTACTGTGAAGTGATGACTGGAGATAATACTGGTGTAATTACTGTGTAGTGATGACTGGAGATAACAGTTGTGTTATTACTGTGTAGTGATGACTGGAGATAACATTGGTGTTATTACTGTGTAATGATGACTGGATATAACTCTGGTGTTATTATTGTGTAGTGATGACTGGAGAGAACGCTGGTGTCATTACTGTGGGGAGATAACTGGAAATAAAACTGATGTTATTACTGTGTAGTGGTGATTGGAGATAACACTGCTGTTATTATTGTGTAGTGATGACTGGAGATAACACTGGTGTTGTTGCTGTGAAGTGATGATTGGAAATAACACTAGTGTTAATACTGTGGAATGATGACTGCAGATAACTCTGGTGTTATTACTGTGTAGTGATGACTGGAAATAACACTGGTGTTATTACTTTGGAGTGATGACTGGAGATAACACTGGTGTTATTACTGTGTAGTGATGACTGGAGATAACACTAGTGTTATTACTGTGTAGTGATGACTGGAAATAACACTGGTGTTATTAGTGTGGAAAGATGGCTGGAGAGAACACTGGTGTTATTACTGTGTAGTGATGACTGAAGATAACAATGGTGTTATTACTGTGTAGTGATGATTTCAGATAACTCTGGTGTTATTACTGTTTAGTGATGACTGGAGATAACGCTTGTGTCATTACTGTGGGGAGATAACTGGAAATAAAACTGGCATTATTACTGTGGATAGATAACTGTAGATAACACTGGTGTTATTACTGTGTAGTGATGACTGGAGATAACACTGGTGTTACTACTGAGGAGAGATAACTGGATATAACACTGATGTTATTACTGTGAAGCGATGACTGGAGACAACATTGGTGTTATTACTGTGTAGTGATGACTGGAGAAAATACTGGTGTTATTACTGTGTAGTGATGACTGGAGATAACACTGGTGTTATTGCTGTGTTTACCTGGAGTTTACCTGGAGAGAGTTTCGGGGGTCAACGCCCCCGCGGCCCGGTCTGTGACCAGGCCTCCTGGTGAATCAGCCCCTGATCAACCAGGCTGTTGCTGCTGGCTGCACGCAAACCAACGTACGAGCCACAGCCCGGCTGATCAGGAACTGACTTTAGGTGCTTGTCCACTGCCAGCTTGAAGACTGCCAGGGGTCTGTTGGTAATCCCCCTTATGTGTGCTGGGAGGCAGTTGAACAGTCTCGGGCCCCTGACACTTATTGTATGGTCCCTTAACGTGCTAGTGACACCCCTGCTTTTCATTGGGGGGATGGTGCATCGTCTGCCAAGTCTTTTGCTTTCGTAGTGAGTGATTTTCGTGTGCAAGTTCGGTACTAGTCCCTCTAGGATTTTCCAGGTGTATATAATCATGTATCTCTCCCTCCTGCGTTCCAGGGAATACAGGTTTAGAAACGTCAAGCGCTCCCAGTAATTGAGGTGTTTTATCTCCGTTATGCGCGCCGTGAAAGTTCTCTGTACATTTTCTAGGTCGGCAATTTCACCTGCCTTGAAAGGTGCTGTTAGAGTGCAGCAATATTCCAGCCTAGATAGAACAAGTGACCTGAAGAGTGTCATCATGGGCTTGGCCTCCCTAGTTTTGAAGGTTCTCATTATCCATCCTGTCATTTTTCTAGCAGATGCGATTGATACAATGTTATGGTCCTTGAAGGTGAGATCCTCCGACATAATCACTCCCAGGTCTTTGACGTTGGTGTTTCGTTCTATTTTGTGGCCAGAATTTGTTTTGTACTCTGATGAAGATTTAATTTCCTCATGTTTACCATATCTGAGTAATTGAAATTTCTCATCGTTGAACTTCATATTGTTTTCGGCAGCCCACTGAAAGATTTGGTTTATGTCCGCCTGGAGCCTTGCAGTGTCTGCAATGGAAGACACTGTCATGCAGATTCGGGTGTCATCTGCAAAGGAAGACACGGTGCTGTGGCTGACATCCTTGTCGGATATGAGGATGAGGAACAAGATGGGAGCTAGTACTGTGCCTTGTGGAACAGAGCTTTTCACCGTAGCTGCCTCGGACTTTACTCTGTTGACGACTACTCTCTGTGTTCTGTTAGTGAGGAAATTATAGATCCATCGACCGACTTTTCCTGTTATTCCTTTAGCACGCATTTTGTGCGCTATTACGCCATGGTCACACTTGTCGAAGGCTTTTGCAAAGTCTGTATATATTACATCTGCATTCTTTTTGTCTTCTAGTGTAGTGATGACTGCAGATAACATTGGTGTTGTTGCTGTGGAGTGATGTCTGGAAATAACACTTGTGTTATTACTGTGGAATGATGACTGTAGATAGCACTGGTGTTATTACTGTGTAGTGATGACATGAGATAACACTGGTGTTATTGCTGTGTAGTGATGAGTATAGATAACACTGGTGTTATTACTGTGTAGTGATGACTGGAGATAACACTGGTGTTATTACTGAAAAGAGACGACTGGAAATAACACTGGTGTTATTACTGTGGAATGATGACTGGAGATAACACTGATATTATTACTGTGAAGAGATGACTGGAGACAACACTTGTGTTATTACTGTGTAGTGATGACTGGAGATAACACTTGTATTATTACTGTGTAGTGATGACTGGAGATAAGGCTGGTGTTATTACTGTGGAGTGATGACTGGAAATAAGACTCGTGTTATTACTGTGGAAGGATGGCTGGAGATAACACTGGTGTTATTATTGTGTAGTGATAACTGAAGATAATATTGGTGTTATTTCTGTGGAATGATGACACTGGTGTTATTACTGTGGAGTGGTGACTGGAAATAACACTAGCGTTATTACTGTGGAATGATGACTGGAGATAACACTGGTGTTATTACTGTGTAGTGAAGACTAGAGATAATACTGGTGTTATTACTGTGGAGTGATGACTTGATATAACACTGGTGTTATTACTGTGTAGCGATGACTGGAGACAACACTTGTGTTATTACTGTGTAGTGATGACTGGAGATAACACTGATATTATTACTGTGAAGAGATGACTGGAGACAACACTTGTGTTATTACTGTGTAGTGATGACTGGAGATAACACTGGTGTTATTACTGTGTAGTGATGACTGCAGATAACACTTGTATTATTACTGTGTAGTGATGACTGGAGATAAGGCTGGTGTTATTACTGTGGAGTGATGACTGGAAATAAGACTCGTGTTATTACTGTGGAAGGTTGGCTGGAGATAACACTGGTGTTATTATTGTGTAGTGATAACTGAAGATAATATTGGTGTTATTTCTGTGGAGTGATGACACTGGTGTTATTACTGTGGAGTGGTGACTGGAAATAACACTAGCGTTATTACTGTGGAATGATGACTGGAGATAACACTGGTGTTATTACTGTGTAGTGATGACTAGAGATAATACTGGTGTTATTACTGTGGAGTGATGACTTGATATAACACTAGTATTATTACTGTGGAGTGACGACTGGAAATAACACTGGTGTTATTACTGTGTACTGATGAGTGGAGATAACGCTGGTGTTATTACTGTGGAAGGATGAATGGAGATAACACTGGTGTTATTATAGTGGAGTGATGACTGGAGATAACACTGGTGTTATTACTGTGTAGTGATGAGTGGAGAAAACGCTGGTGTTATTACTGTGGAAGGATGAATGGAGATAACACTGGTGTTATTATAGTGGAGTGATGACTGGAGATAACACTGGTGTTATTACTGTGGAGTGATGACTGGAGATAACACTGGTGTTATTACTGTGGAAGGATGACTGGAGATAACACTGGTGTTATTACTGTGGAGTGATGACTGGAGATAACACTGGTGTTATTACTGTGGAGTGATGACTGGAGATAACACTGGTGCTATTACTGTGTAGCGATGACTGGAGATAACACTGGTGTTATTACTGTGGAATGATGACTGGAGATAACACTGGTGTTATTACTGTGGAAGGATGACTGGAGATAACACTGGTGTTATTACTGTAGAGTGATGACTTGAGATAACACTGGTGTTATTACTGTGTAGCGATGACTGGAGATAGCACTGGTGTTATTACTGTGGAGTGATGACTGGAGATAACACTAGTGTTATTACTGTAGAATGATGACTGGAGATAACACTGGTGTTATTACTCTGTAGTGGTGAGTGGAGATAACACTGGTGTTATTACTGTGTAGTGATGACTGGAGATAACATTGGTGTTATTACTGTGTAGTGATGACTGGAGATAACACTGGTATTATTACTGTGTTGTGATGACTGGAGATAACACTGGTGTTATTACTGTGTAGTGATGACTGGAGATAACACTGGTGATATTACTGTCTAGTGATGACTGGAGATAACACTGGTGATATTACTGTGTATTGATGACTGGAGATAACACTGGTGATATTACTGTGTAGTGATGACTGGAGATAACACTGGTGTTATTACTGTGTAGTGATGACTGGAGGTAACACTGGTGTTATTACTGTGTAGTGATGACTGGAGTTAGCTCTGGTGTTATTTCTGTGTAGTGATGACTGGAGATAACACTGGTGATATTACTGTGTAGTGATGACTGGAGATAACACTGGTGTTATTACTGTGTAGTAATGACTGGAGCTAACACTGGTGTTATTGCTGTGTAGTGATGACTGGAGTTAACTCTGGTGTTATTTCTGTGTAGTGATGACTGGAGATAACACTGGTGTTGTTACTGTGTAGTGATGACTTGAGATAACTCTGGTGTTATTACTGTGTAGTGATGGCTGGAGATAACACTGGTGTTATTACTGTGTATTGATGACTGGAGTTAACTCTGGTGTTATTTTTGTGTAGTGATGACTGGAGATAACACTGGTGTTGTTACTGTGTACTGATGACTTGAGATAACTGTGGTGTTATTACTGTGTAGTGATGACTGGAGATAACACTGGTGTTGTTGCTGTGGAGTGATGACTGGAAATAACACTGGTGTTATTACTGTGGAATGATGACTGAAGGTAACACTGGTGTTATTACTGTGTAATGATGACTGGAGATAACACTGGTGTTTTTACTGTGTAGTGATGACTTAAGAGAACTCTGGTGTTATTACTGTGTAGTGATGACTGGAGATAACACTGGTGTTATTACTGTGTAGTGATGACTGGAGATAACTGTGGTGATATTACTGTGTATTGATGACTGGAGATAATTATGGTGATATTACTGTGTAGTGATTACTGGAGATAACTCTGGTGATATTACTGTGTAGTGATGACTGGAGATAACTCTGGTGATATTACCGTGTAGTGATGACTGGAGATAACTCTGGTGATATTACTGTGTAGTGATGAGTGGAGATAACGCTGGTGTTATTACTGTGGAAGGATGAATGGAGATAACACTGGTGTTATTATAGTGGAGTGATGACTGGAGATAACACTGGTGTTATTACTGTGGAGTGATGACTGGAGATAACACTGGTGTTATTACTGTGGAAGGATGACTGGAGATAACACTGGTGTTATTACTGTGGAGTGATGACTGGAGATAACACTGGTGTTATTACTGTGGAGTGATGACTGGAGATAACACTGGTGCTATTACTGTGTAGCGATGACTGGAGATAACACTGGGGTTATTACTGTGGAATGATGACTGGAGATAACACTGGTGTTATTACTGTGGAAGGATGACTGGAGATAACACTGGTGTTATTACTGTAGAGTGATGACTTGAGATAACACTGGTGTTATTACTGTGTAGCGATGACTGGAGATAGCACTGGTGTTATTACTGTGGAGTGATGACTGGAGATAACACTAGTGTTATTACTGTAGAATGATGACTGGAGATAACACTGGTGTTATTACTCTGTAGTGGTGAGTGGAGATAACACTGGTGTTATTACTGTGTAGTGATGACTGGAGATAACATTGGTGTTATTACTGTGTAGTGATGACTGGAGATAACACTGGTATTATTACTGTGTTGTGATGACTGGAGATAACACTGGTGTTATTACTGTGTAGTGATGACTGGAGATAACACTGGTGATATTACTGTCTAGTGATGACTGGAGATAACACTGGTGATATTACTGTGTAGTGATGACTGGAGATAACACTGGTGATATTACTGTGTAGTGATGACTGGAGATAACACTGGTGTTATTACTGTGTAGTGATGACTGGAGGTAACACTGGTGTTATTACTGTGTAGTGATGACTGGAGTTAGCTCTGGTGTTATTTCTGTGTAGTGATGACTGGAGATAACACTGGTGATATTACTGTGCAGTGATGACTGGAGATAACACTGGTGTTATTACTGTGTAGTAATGACTGGAGCTAACACTGGTGTTATTGCTGTGTAGTGATGACTGGAGTTAACTCTGGTGTTATTTCTGTGTAGTGATGACTTGAGATAACACTGGTGTTCTTACTGTGTAGTGATGACTTGAGATAACTCTGGTGTTATTACTGTGTAGTGATGGCTGGAGATAACACTGGTGTTATTACTGTGTATTGATGACTGGAGTTAACTCTGGTGTTATTTTTGTGTAGTGATGACTGGAGATAACACTGGTGTTTTTACTGTGTACTGATGACTTGAGATAACTGTGGTGTTATTACTGTGTAGTGATGACTGGAGATAACACTGGTGTTGTTGCTGTGGAGTGATGACTGGAAATAACACTGGTGTTATTACTGTGGAATGATGACTGAAGGTAACACTGGTGTTATTACTGTGTAATGATGACTGGAGATAACACTGGTGTTTTTACTGTGTAGTGATGACTTAAGAGAACTCTGGTGTTATTACTGTGTAGTGATGACTGGAGATAACACTGGTGTTATTACTGTGTAGTGATGACTGGAGATAACTGTGGTGATATTACTGTGTATTGATGACTGGAGATAATTATGGTGATATTACTGTGTAGTGATTACTGGAGATAACTCTGGTGATATTACTGTGTAGTGATGACTGGAGATAACTCTGGTGATATTACCGTGTAGTGATGACTGGAGATAACTCTGGTGATATTACTGTGTAGTGATGAGTGGAGATAACGCTGGTGTTATTACTGTGGAAGGATGAATGGAGATAACACTGGTGTTATTATAGTGGAGTGATGACTGGAGATAACACTGGTGTTATTACTGTGGAGTGATGACTGGAGATAACACTGGTGTTATTACTGTGGAAGGATGACTGGAGATAACACTGGTGTTATTACTGTGGAGTGATGACTGGAGATAACACTGGTGTTATTACTGTGGAGTGATGACTGGAGATAACACTGGTGTTATTACTGTGTAGTGATGACTGGAGATAACACTGGTGTTATTACTGTGGAGTGATGACTGGAGATAACACTGGTGTTATTACTGTGGAAGGATGACTGGAGATAACACTGGTGTTATTACTGTAGAGTGATGACTTGAGATAACACTGGTGTTATTACTGTGTAGCGATGACTGGAGATAGCACTGGTGTTATTACTGTGGAGTGATGACTGGAGATAACACTAGTGTTATTACTGTAGAATGATGACTGGAGATAACACTGGTGTTATTACTCTGTAGTGATGACTGGAGATAACACTGGTGTTATTACTGTGTAGTGATGACTGGAGATAACACTGGTGTTATTACTGTGTAGTGATGACTGGAGATAACACTGGTGTTATTACTGTGTAGTGATGACTGGAGATAACACTGGTGTTATTACTGTGTAGTGATGACTGGAGATAACACTGGTGATATTACTGTCTAGTGATGACTGGAGATAACACTGGTGATATTACTGTGTAGTGATGACTGGAGATAACACTGGTGATATTACTGTGTAGTGATGACTGGAGATAACACTGGTGTTATTACTGTGTAGTGATGACTGGAGGTAACACTGGTGTTATTACTGTGTAGTGATGACTGGAGTTAGCTCTGGTGTTATTTCTGTGTAGTGATGACTGGAGATAACACTGGTGATATTACTGTGCAGTGATGACTGGAGATAACACTGGTGTTATTACTGTGTAGTAATGACTGGAGCTAACACTGGTGTTATTGCTGTGTAGTGATGACTGGAGTTAACTCTGGTGTTATTTCTGTGTAGTGATGACTTGAGATAACACTGGTGTTCTTACTGTGTAGTGATGACTTGAGATAACTCTGGTGTTATTACTGTGTAGTGATGGCTGGAGATAACACTGGTGTTATTACTGTGTATTGATGACTGGAGTTAACTCTGGTGTTATTTTTGTGTAGTGATGACTGGAGATAACACTGGTGTTGTTACTGTGTACTGATGACTTGAGATAACTGTGGTGTTATTACTGTGTAGTGATGACTGGAGATAACACTGGTGTTGTTGCTGTGGAGTGATGACTGGAAATAACACTGGTGTTATTACTGTGGAATGATGACTGAAGGTAACACTGGTGTTATTACTGTGTAATGATGACTGGAGATAACACTGGTGTTTTTACTGTGTAGTGATGACTTAAGAGAACTCTGGTGTTATTACTGTGTAGTGATGACTGGAGATAACACTGGTGTTATTACTGTGTAGTGATGACTGGAGATAACTGTGGTGATATTACTGTGTATTGATGACTGGAGATAATTATGGTGATATTACTGTGTAGTGATTACTGGAGATAACTCTGGTGATATTACTGTGTAGTGATGACTGGAGATAACTCTGGTGATATTACCGTGTAGTGATGACTGGAGATAACTCTGGTGTTATTATTGTGTAGTGATAACTGAAGATAATATTGGTGTTATTTCTGTGGAGTGATGACACTGGTGTTATTACTGTGGAGTGGTGACTGGAAATAACACTAGCGTTATTACTGTGGAATGATGACTGGAGATAACACTGGTGTTATTACTGTGTAGTGATGACTAGAGATAATACTGGTGTTATTACTGTGTGGTGATGACTTGAGATAACACTGGTGTTATTAATGGGGAATGATAACTGGAGATAACACTGGTGTTATTACTGTGTAGTGATGAGTGGAGATAACGCTGGTGGTATTACTTTGGAAGGATGAATGGAGATAACACTGGTGTTATTACAGTGGAGTGATAACTGGAGATAACACTGGTGTTATTACTGTGTAGTGATGAGTGGAGATAACGCTGGTGGTATTACTTTGGAAGGATGAATGGAGATAACACTGGTGTTATTACAGTGGAGTGATGACTGGAGATAACACTGGTGTTATTACTGTGGAGTGATGACTGGAGATAACACTGGTGTTATTACTGTGGAAGGATGACTGGAGATAACACTGGTGTTATTACTGTGGAGTGATGACTGGAGATAACACTGGTGTTATTACTGTGGAGTGATGACTGGAGATAACACTGGTGCTATTACTGTGTAGCGATGACTGGAGATAACACTGGTGTTATTACTGTGGAAGGATGACTGGAGATAACACGGGTGTTATTACTGTGGAAGGATGACTGGAGATAACACTGGTGTTATTACTGTAGAGTGATGACTTGAGATAACACTGGTGTTATTACTGTGTAGCGATGACTGGAGATAGCACTGGTGTTATTACTGTGGAGTGATGACTGGAGATAACACTAGTGTTATTACTGTAGAATGATGACTGGAGATAACACTGGTGTTATTACTCTGTAGTTGTGAGTGGAGATAACACTGGTGTTATTACTGTGTAGTGATGACTGGAGATAACATTGGTGTTATTACTGTGTAGTGATGACTGGAGATAACACTGGTATTATTACTGTGTTGTGATGACTGGAGATAACACTGGTGTTATTACTGTGTAGTGATGACTGGAGATAACACTGGTGATATTACTGTCTAGTGATGACTGGAGATAACACTGGTGATATTACTGTGTAGTGATGACTGGAGATAACACTGGTGATATTACTGTGTAGTGATGACTGGAGATAACACTGGTGTTATTACTGTGTAGTGATGACTGGAGGTAACACTGGTGTTATTACTGTGTAGTGATGACTGGAGTTAGCTCTGGTGTTATTTCTGTGTAGTGATGACTGGAGATAACACTGGTGATATTACTGTGTAGTGATGACTGGAGATAACACTGGTGTTATTACTGTGTAGTAATGACTGGAGCTAACACTGGTGTTATTGCTGTGTAGTGATGACTGGAGTTAACTCTGGTGTTATTTCTGTGTAGTGATGACTGGAGATAACACTGGTGTTGTTACTGTGTAGTGATGACTTGAGATAACTCTTATGTTATTACTGTGTAGTGATGGCTGGAGATAACACTGGTGTTATTACTGTGTATTGATGACTGGAGTTAACTCTGGTGTTATTTTTGTGTAGTGATGACTGGAGATAACACTGGTGTTGTTACTGTGTACTGATGACTTGAGATAACTGTGGTGTTATTACTGTGTAGTGATGACTGGAGATAACACTGGTGTTGTTGCTGTGGAGTGATGACTGGAAATAACACTGGTGTTATTACTGTGGAATGATGACTGAAGGTAACACTGGTGTTATTACTGTGTAATGATGACTGGAGATAACACTGGTGTTTTTACTGTGTAGTGATGACTTAAGAGAACTCTGGTGTTATTACTGTGTAGTGATGACTGGAGATAACACTGGTGTTATTACTGTGTAGTGATGACTGGAGATAACTGTGGTGATATTAATGTGTATTGATGACTGGAGATAATTATGGTGATATTACTGTGTAGTGATTACTGGAGATAACTCTGGTGATATTACTGTGTAGTGATGACTGGAGATAACACTGGTGATATTACCGTGTAGTGATGACTGGAGATAACTCTGGTGATATTACTGTGTAGTGATGACTGGAGATAACTCTGGTGATATTACTGTGTAGTGATGACTGGAGATAACTCTGGTGATATTACCGTGTAGTGATGACTGGAGATAACTCTGGTGATATTACTGTGTAGTGATGACTGGAGATAACTCTGGTGATATTACCGTGTAGTGATGACTGGAGATAACTCTGGTGATATTACTGTGTAGTGATGACTGGAGATAACTCTGGTGATATTACCGTGTAGTGATGACTGGAGATAACTCTGGTGATATTACTGTGTAGTGATGACTGGAGATAACTCTGGTGATATTACCGTGTAGTGATGACTGGAGATAACTCTGGTGATATTACTGTGTAGTGATGACTGGAGATAACTCTGGTGATATTACTGTGTAGTGATGACTGGAGATAACTCTGGTGATATTACCGTGTAGTGATGACTGGAGATAACTCTGGTGATATTACTGTGTAGTGATGACTGGAGATAACTCTGGTGATATTACCGTGTAGTGATGACTGGAGATAACTCTGGTGATATTACTGTGTAGTGATGACTGGAGATAACTCTGGTGATATTACCGTGTAGTGATGACTGGAGATAACTCTGGTGATATTACTGTGTAGTGATGACTGGAGATAACTCTGGTGATATTACCGTGTAGTGATGACTGGAGATAACTCTGGTGATATTACTGTGTAGTGATGACTGGAGATAACAATAGGTAGGCATAGCAATAGAACAGGTGAGATAAATCACTCAAATAACAGTGTTACGCTTGTAACAAATTTTTTCTACACAAAAGGCTTTTTTTTCCGTCATTATCATTAACTTGACAATGTCTGCAGTTACTGACTGTGTGGTAGTGAACCAGCTATATTTCCTTGTCTCCCTTGTCATCTACTGTGATAATCTCTCATGCTATTTCTTGATGGGCTTATGCTTCAGACATCTCCCGGAAATTAAACGTCCGGAGAACCCTCAACAAGTCAGACTGAAGCCTCGGCAGCACTAATGAAGTTGGGTGGAGGTTTCAAGAAGTAGTTATCGAAGTCTAAACAACCAACATCGTAAACACAGCCAAACTTAAAGGACATTTTACCTGGTGCTGAAATGACCCCCAAAAAAAGCTAGGTACAATAGTAACGAAGCCAGGACCTGTAGCTCAACATAAAAAAAAAAAAAAATATTCACTGCCAATAAATCCTCTCAAGCTCCTGAACTTTGAAGACTATCGGAAGAGGCAGCGTGAAAGTATTGTGTTAACAATGATAGAATGTTCATGCTAGTGACTGGGATTCACTCTGTCACTTTCAACTTTCTTCTAACAAAGTTTGAGAGAGGCTAAATTTTCTAAGTTTGTTAGTTATAAGCATGAAATGACGGAAATGCGTAAAAATGTAAATGATAGTGTTAAGATAGTGCTTATGTTTTTGTGTTAAGATAATGCTTATGTATTTGTGTTAAGATAATGCTTATGTTTTTGTGTTAAGATAATGCTTATGTTTTTGTGTTAAGATAATGCTTATGTTTTTGTGTTAAGATAATGCTTATGTTTTTGTGTTAAGATAATGCTTATGTTTTTGTGTTAAGATAATGCTTATGTTTTTGTGTTAAGATAATGCTTATGTTTTTGTGTTAAGATAATGCTTATGTTTTTGTGTTGGAAGCATAAACACATATGCAGTTTAATGTGATCCTTTATTGACGACGTTTCGCCCACACAGTGGGCTTTTTCAATTCACAAACAGATCTACTTGAAAAAGCCCACTGTGTGGGCGAAACTTTGTCAATAAAGGATCACATTAAACTGCATATGTGTTTATGTTTCCATTGTGTCGGTATTTTATACCATTTATTTTCATGTTTTTGTGTTAAGATAATGTTTATGTCATTGCGCTAAGAAAATGTTTATGTTATTGTGTTAAGATAATGTTTATGTTCTTGTTTACAGTAAGGTGTTACGATAATGTTTATAGTATAGTGTTTAGATAATGTTTATTGTATAGCGTTAAGATAATGTTTATGGTATAGTGTTAAAATAATGTTGATAGTATAGTGATAAGATAATGTTTATAATATAATGTTAAGATAATGTTTATGGTATAGTGTTAAGATAACGTTTATGATAAAATATTTAAATAATGTTTATGGTATAGTGTTAAGACAATGTTTATAGTTTAAAGGTCGTGTTTATAGTACAGAGTTAAGACAATGTTTATGGTACAGTGTTAAGACAATGTTTATGGTACAGTGTTAAGACAGTGTTTATAGGACAGTGTTAAGACCATGTTTATGGTACAGTGTTAAGACGTTAAGACAATGTTTATGGTACAGTGTTAAGACAATGTTTATGGTACAGTGTTAAGACAATGTTTATGGTACAGTGTTAAGACAGTGTTTATAGGACAGTGTTAAGACCATGTTTATGGTACAGTGTTAAGACGTTAAGACAATGTTTATGGTACAGTGTTAAGACAATGTTTATGGTACAGTGTTAAGACAGTGTTTATAGGACAGTGTTAAGACCATGTTTATGGTACATTGTTAAGACGTTAAGACAATGTTTATGGTACAGAGTTAAGACAATGTTTATGGTACAGTGTTAAGACAGTGTTTATAGGACAGTGTTAAGACCATGTTTATGGTACAGTGTTAAGACAGTGTTTATAGGACAGTGTTAAGACCATGTTTATGGTACAGTGTTAAGACAGTGTTTATAGGACAGTGTTAAGACCATGTTTATGGTACAGTGTTAAGACGTTAAGACAATGTTTATGGTACAGTGTTAAGACAATGTTTATGGTACAGTGTTAAGACAGTGTTTATGGTACAGTGTTAAGACAGTGTTTATGGTACAGTGTTAAGACAATGTTTATGGTACAGTGTTAAGACAGTGTTTATGGTACAGTGTTAAGACAGTGTTTATGGTACAGTGTTAAGACAATGTTTATGGTACAGTGTTAAGACAGTGTTTATGGTACAGTGTTAAGACAGTGTTTATGGTACAGTGTTAAGACAATGTTTATGGTACAGTGTTAAGACAGTGTTTATGGTACAGTGTTAAGACAATGTTTATGGTACAGTGTTAAGACAGTGTTTATGGTACAGTGCTAAGATAATGTTTATGGTACAGTGTTAAGACAGTGTTTATGGTACAGTGTTAAGACAGTGTTTATGGTACAGTGTTAAGACAGTGTTTATGGTACAGTGTTAAGACGTTAAGACAATGTTTATGGTACAGTGTTAAGACAATGTTTATGGTACAGTGTTAAGACAGTGTTTATGGTACAGTGTTAAGACAGTGTTTATGGTACAGTGTTAAGACAGTGTTTATGGTACAGTGTTAAGACAATGTTTATGGTACAGTGTTAAGACAGTGTTTATGGTACAGTGTTAAGACAATGTTTATGGTACAGTGTTAAGACAGTGTTTATGGTACAGTGTTAAGATAATGTTTATGGTACAGTGTTAAGACAGTGTTTATGGTACAGTGTTAAGACAGTGTTTATGGTACAGTGTTAAGACAGTGTTTATGGTACAGTGTTAAGACAATGTTTATGGTACAGTGTTAAGACAGTGTTTATGGTACAGTGTTAAGACAATGTTTATGGTACAGTGTTAAGACAGTGTTTATGGTACAGTGTTAAGATAATGTTTATGGTACAGTGTTAAGACAGTGTTTATGGTACAGTGTTAAGACAGTGTTTATGGTACAGTGTTAAGACAATGTTTATGGTACAGTGTTAAGACAATGTTTATGGTACAGTGTTAAGACAATGTGATATCTGGTATAAGTGTTCAACTTTCTACATAAATTAAATAGGAAATTTTTAATATTAATTTTTACAATATTTATCACCGAGTTATCTCAAGTGATCATCAAATCAAGGCAGAAGACCGTCGTTCAGTCATCCAAGTCACCAGTGTATCATGCCAGAGTCATTCACCTTAAACTGACAATTAATAAGGCCAAATCACCCAATTAGTGAGTAACTAATCAACCCCTCCAATCACCCCAATCTTGTGTCACATAAGCAGTGAGCCAGTGACCAACACCAAGACATCCAGAGCGTCCACAGCACATGATATCTTACCTCTTTCTCACCAATCTCATACAGGGTTATAAAGACAATAACGAGCGGTGTGACCGGTACGATCCCAGGAGAGGAGTGTTGGAAGCCGTATGGATGAGAGCAGAGGGAGTCAGGTCTTACGACACCAGGGATTTGAGGATTTTTACAAGGATTTCGGCATTAGGATGAACTTTGGTTATTACCTAACAAGACTGGGTACAGCGTGGTGTCGCTACGCTGTTCTGTGCAAGAGCTAGATAGTGAGAACGACCGCTAGCTATGTTTTCCTATGTAGTTAGCACACAGAATGGGGTTACTACATGAGGTATGGAAGTCTGTCAGAAGAGGGGGAAAGGAGAAGGAAGGGGAGGGGGAGGGGGAGGAGGGGAGGGGGGGGGAAAGAAGAGGAAGAGGAGGGTAGAAAAGGGGAGGAGGAGGGGGGAGGGGGGAAGAGGGGGAAGGGGGGAAAAAAGGGAAAAAGGAGGGGGAGGAGGGGGAGGAGGAGGAGGAGGAGGAGGAGGAAAAGAAGGAGGAGGGAAGGGGAAGGAGGGGGGGAAAGGAAGAGGAAGAATGGGGGAGGAGGAGAAAGGAGGAAGGGGAAAAGAGGAGGAGGGGGGAGAAGGAGGATGGGGAAAGGGGAGGGGAAAGGGGGAGGAAAAAGGGGAGGGGGGAAAGAGGAAAAAGGGAAAGGGGGAAAAGGGGGAAAAGGGAGGAAGAGAAAAAGGGGAAGGAGGAGGAAAAAGAGGAAAAAGGGGAAAGGGGAGGGAGGAGGAGGAGGAAGAGGAGGGGGAAAAAGGAGGGGGAAAAAAGAGGGGGAGGAAGAGGAGAAAAAGAGGAAGAGGGGGGGAAGAGAAGGAGGAGGGGGGAAGAGGGGGAGGGGGGGGGGAAAGGGGAGGAGGAGGGGGGAAAAGGAGGAGGGGGAAAGAGGAGGGGGGAAGAAAAGGGGGAAAAGGAGGAGAAGGAAAGAGGGAAAAGGGGGAAGGAGGGAAAAAGGAACAGGAGGAGGAAAAAAGAGGAGAAAGAAAAGAGGAGGGGAGGGGGGGAGGAGGGAAAAAGGAGGGGAGGAGGAAGGGGAGCAGGGGGAAAGAGGAAAAAGGGGGGAAGAGGGGAAGAAAAAAAGGGGGAGGGGGGAAGGAGGAGGAAAAAGGAGAGGGGGGGAAAGGAGAAAGAGGGGGGGAAAAGGGGGAAGGAGGAGGAGGGGGAGGAGGGGGAAAAAGAGGAGGGGGAAATAGGAGGGGGAAAGAGGAGGGGGGGGGAGGAAGAGGAGAAGGAGGGGAAGGGGAGGAAGAGGGGGAAGAGAAGGAGGATGAGGGGAAAAGACAAAAGAGGAGGAAGAGAAGGGGGGAGGAGGGGGGAGGAGGAAGGGGAGGAAGAGGGAAGGGGAAAGAGGAAGAGGAAAAGGGAGGAGGAGGAGGAGGAGGAGGAGGAGGAGAAGGGGAAGGGGGGAAGAGGAAGGAAAAAAAGAGGAAAGGGGAGGAGGAGGAGGAAAAGGGGGGAAAAAGGAAGAGAAGGAGGAGGAGGAGGAGGAGGGGGGGAGGAGGAGGGGGGAAAAAGGGGGAAGAAGGAGGAGGAGGAGGAGGAGGGAAAAAGGGGGGAAGGGGGAAGAGGGGGGTGGGAGGAGGAGGGGGGAAGGGCCGTTGCCACCAAATAACGGGGCCCATTTGGGAGCCCCCCAGGGGGGAGAAAAATGTAAATGCCTCTTGGGGGCCTTACTTTATTGTTAAGTGGTGGGGGGGTTACCCCCTTTGGGGTTTGCATCCCCAGGGGGGCAGGCCATCCCCACAAAGGGGAAGGCGGGGGCCCCCGGCCCCCGATGCCAGGCCGCGGTGAGTGGGGAGGGAAAGGGTCGGGGCATACTAAGGGGGGAAGGTTTAAGGGGCAAAAAATTTATTGAAAATATGAACTAAGCTGGCAGACAGCATGGATTTTCTGTGCAGACGGGTACGGGTGCTAAAAGGGAGATAGGAGGAGGAGGAAAAAGAAGGGGAGGGGGGAGGAAAAAGGGGAGGAGGAGGAGGAGGAAGAAAAGAGAGAAAGAGGGGGAAGAGGAGGGGGGGGGAAGGGGAAGAAGGGAGGGGGAGGAGGAGGGGGGAAAGGGGAAGAGGAAGAGGAAGGGGAAAGAGAAAGGAAAGAGGAGGAGGGGGGGGGGGAAAAAGGGAAAAAGGAAAGGGGGGGAGGAGGAGGAGGGGGGGAAAAGGGAGGAAAGGGGGAGGAGGAGGAGGAATGGGGAAGGGGAAAAGGAGGGGGAGGAGGAGGAAGGGGAAGAGGAGGAGGGGGAAAGGAAAAAGAGGAGGAGGAGGGAGGAGGGGGAAGGGGGGGAAAGAAAAAGAAAAGGAGGAGGAGGAGGAGGAGGAGGGGAGGGAGAGGAGGAGGAGGAGAAGGGGGAAAAAGGGGAGGAGGGGAGGGGAGGGGGAAAAGAGAAAGGAGGGGGAGGAAGAAAAAGGGAAGGAGGGGGAGGAGGGGGAAGAGGAAGAGGAAGAGAGGGGGGGGAGGAGGAGGAGGGGGAGGAGGAAGGGAGGAGGAGGAAGGGGAAAAAGAGGGGGGAGGGGGGGGAGGAGGAAGGGAAGGGGGAAAAGGGGAGGAGGAGGAGGAGGGGGAAGAAGAGGAGGAGGGGGGAAAGAAAAGGGAAGAGAGGAGGAGGGGGAAAGGAGGGGGGAAGGGGGGAAGAGGAGGGGAGGAAAAAGAGGAATGGGGGGGAGGAGGAGGGGGGAGAGGAAGAGGAGGAGGAGGAGGGGGGAAGAGGGAAGGGGAGGAGGGGGGAGGAAGGGGGAGAGGAGGAGGGAGGAGGAGGAGGAGGAGGAGAAAAAAGAAGAAAAAGGAAAAAGTGAGAGGAGGAGGAGGAGGAAGAGGAAAGGAGGAGGAGGAGGAGGGGAGGGGGAGGGGGAAAGAAAAAAAGGGAAAGAAAAAGGAGAGGGGGGAGGGTTGGGATAAAAAGGGAAACAAGGGGAGAGATTTAAAGGAGGAGGAAAGGGGGGAAGGAGAAAGAACGAAAGATAAAAACCCAATAGAGATAAAAATATATATATAAATATATATATAATATATATATATATATATATATATATATATATATATATATATATATATTTTTTTTTATTCTAGGGGTTATTATATGGTGTGTGTGTAAAAGTGTTGTGTTTTACTCCCCTAGTTGACTCATTTGGTTGGGGTTTTGGGGTCGAGCCGGCCCGGGGCCCTTCTTCACTGATCGCCACTAGGTCATTTCCCCCTGGGCCGTGGCTTTATCATTTTTTCTCTTAAAGCTAAGGGATTCCACCTTCCCCCAACCTTTAAATATTTTTACTGACTACTCTGGGCTGAAAAATACTTTTTTAACTTTTCCTGTGATTCATCTGTGTCTTCAGCTTCCAACTGTGCCCCCTTTTTCCTTGTGTCCAATTTTGGAAATTCCTGTTTTTGCCACCTTGTAAATTCCTCTCAGTATTTTTATGTCGTTATCATGCCCCTTTTATCTCTCCTGTCCCCCGGGATAAACCAGGTTGATTTTTAACCTCTCCCTTGGGCATCCCTCTTAGCCTGGGACTGCCCCAAGGAAAACCCTTTTACTTTTTTATTTTCCACGTGCTTGGCTAGGGGGGGTTTTAAAACTGGTCAAAACCTAAAGGGCCCCCCTAACATCCCCAGGAAGGGGTCCTAAAATGTGGGGTGTGTGTGTGTTGTGTTTTTGTGTGTTGGTTGTTTTTGGCATTTGTTTTGTGGGGTGTGTTTTTAATTTGAATATTAAACTTTAATTAGGAAGTTTATAAAAAAAAATTTTTTTAAAAAATTTTCAAATTTGTTAAAGTTTTTTTTTTTTTAAAGGGTGAAAAAATTTTAAATCCTTCAAAAGCATCAGCTTCATTTAAACTCCAAAAATTTTAACCCATTTTTTTTGTAAACCCAAACTTTTATATTTTTTTTTAATTTTTAAATGATTTAATAAAAAAGAAACACAAGAAATATTTTTTTTGTTTTAGTTTCAAATGTTTTTTAAAGAAATTATTGCATACAAAAATTTTAAACTTGTCCAACCTTAGATGGGGTTTTTTTTAAGACAAGACTGGCTCATTTTTTATTTTTACACACACACACACACACACACAAAACAAAAATTTATATATATATTATATATATATATATATATATATATATATATATATAAATATATATGTAAAATATATATATATATATATATATATATATATATATATATATATATATATATATATATATTTAAAAAAAAAGGTTGGAAAAAAACCCAAATATTTTTCCCTTTAAAACCCTTTTTACCCACTTTTTCCGAAGGGGGGGTTCAAATTTTACCCAGGGTGGCCCCACCCTATATATATATATATATATATATATATATATATATATATATATATATATATATATATCCCACACACAACACCCCGTCTGAATTGAGTGGGGTGACTAAAAAAAATGGACTTTCTTGATCCCCCATACTGTAAATACCCCTTTTTTTAAAGTCCCAGGCACGCACTTTCCACCCCCCAGAACTCAAGTCCCCCAATGGTTTTTTTCATAAAGTTCCCTTTGCCCACACCCCAAACAGCAGGGGTCAAAAAAAACCACTTACCCCCACCCTTCGACATTTTCAAAAGGTGCGGGATGCCCGGGGCCCTTTCTCATCCAAAACCTTTTTACCTTTCCCAATTTTTCCCCTGGGGTGACCCTTACCCCCCTTCCCTCAATTACAGTTTTAAAAAAACCCTCCGGCCCCCCTATTTTTTTCCTTCCCTTTCCCTTAAATGCCCAAACCATCAAAACCCCTCGTCACCCCCTCCAGAAAACTTTAAACCCCCTCCCCCCTCATAATCTCCTTTAAAAATTGAATTTTCTGATAATATTCCCTTCACTTTGCCCCAGATATTACATCTCCACTGCCTCCAGCCTCCCTCCCAAAATTCAAAACCCCCTTGTTTCCCACACCCATAAAAGTTTTGGTACCACTATACACTCATACATTTCCCATTTTTATCCATGGATAACGTTGTTTGTCTGCACAGACTCCTCAGTGTCCCACTTACCTTTTCCTCCCTCGTCAGTTATATGCATAATTCACCTCGTCTTTCAAGCCCATTACCTAATATCTGAATATTTTCACTTCCTCCATTAAATCCAAAATTTAGTCTTTTATTAACTAAAATTTTTTTTTCATCCCCTTTACTCTTTTCTTATTTTCATTTTTACCTTTTTTTAAAATACTTTCTGTTAAAAAAAAATTAAGCAGCCCATTTTTAAATTTTAAATTCTATATCTTTAACCCAAAACCCCCCCAACCCCCCTACTGTACTTTTAAAGCCTTTTGCAACCCAATCTATAAATATAAAAAAACAAAGTGGTGACATAAACCTATTTTTGGGGGAAAAAAATTCCCTCTCTCCCATAAACCCATCCTAAAACCCCTTTGCTAGTAAAACTCAATTGTTTTCCAGGAACTTACTATTTTCCATACATTAAAAACATCTGTCAAAAATTGCTCCCCATCCATTTCTACTATGACTTTTCAAAAGGGAAAATTTTCCTTTTCCTAAATATTTTTCCCTTTATAGTTAGTTAAACATTGTTCATCTAAAAACCCAAAAAATTTTTTGGAACAAAAATTTGCCCCTTGTTTCTCTTTGGAACGGGAAATTTTGGGTAGAGTCTGCAGTTGAAAAGAATGATAACCCTCATTTTCAAAACAGGGAAAGGTTTGTTTGTTTTGGATTAATTTTTTAAAACGGGGAAATTTGGGTACTCCCTTTAAAACCAGCCCTTTTAAAAAAATGTCCTTATCTGTCTTAAATGGTTTCACAGAAAATTAGGTTTTTTCTGTTTTGTTGGTTATAACTTTTGCCTAAACCCGTGGATGGATAAATAGGCTGTTTCCTTGAAATACGGGATGGCTCCCCCCTTTGAAAGCCCCTTTTTAAATGGCCCCCTTTTCTAAAAGATGAAAAATTTCTAAGACAATTACCAGATCTATCTATATTTGGTATTCAAAGTCATTTACATCATATTCAATGTTTGCCTCAGCCTACCGGGCCCCAAAATTTCTCTCCCTTACTTCATTTAAACGCTCCTTTTAACTTTTTCTTGGATTTCCTCCTTTTGGATGATGTTTTGGAGTGCAACACAAAAAGGGCCTAGACCCCTCTTAAATTTTCCCATCACTGGTTTTTTTTCATCTTTACCCATTTTCCAGGATTTTAAAAAAGGTTCTGTTTCCCCCTCCGAAACCAGGGAGGGTAAAAGGGGCAGCAAAAAATGCCAGAAATTTTAAATCTTGGGCTTTAAAGGGAAAACATATATATATATATATATATATATATATATATATATATATATATATATATATATATATATATATTTTATTTTTCTTAACAATTCAAAAAAAGGAAAAATTTTATTTTACAAACATTGTATCACCCCCCACAGGACTCAAAACCTGCTAACTTTTGTATCAGAGTCCACGGTATTTTTACCACTGGGGCAGCCCCTTTATATAATATATATATATATATATTATATATATATATATATATATATATATATATCAAAAAAAACCACTGGGGAAAGAAAAAAGGGGTTCCAAGGCTTTTGACTACTAAAATTATAAAGGAAAAAAATAAAAAGTAAAGAACAAAAAGGTATATAAAAGGGACCCCACCCCCCATCAGATCCCAAAACAACGACACACCTGACGCGAGACAGCAGGCCCCCAAAAACCGGAACCAGACAGGTCCTTCATAAAAACCCACCAACAAACTATTCCCCCAAGAAATAAGAAAAATTTAAAAATTATTATTTGTCCAATTTTATTAAATTTTTAAATTCTATTAATTATAAAGGGACCAAATTCATATAAACCAAAAAATATTCATACCCGTAAAAAACTTTTTTTTATAGGGAAAAAAGACCAATTATTTCCTGTCGCCCAAAGGACTTGTTTGGGATACTATTTTCCCCTTTTTTTAAAAATCAATTAGGTTTAAAATTCTTATGGGGAAAAAAATGAGCAGGAATTTTGTCCCGTTCAAAAATGCTATATTTTATTTTTTAATCTTAGTTCGAGATTTTCCCATTTTGAATGTCAAACTTTACCCAAATTTTACAAGAATCTTAGACACATCCATCAAAATTTTGGGAAATTTTCCTTTTCAAATTTTTTTACTGTATCAAGTTTTTTGAATCAATTAATTTAAAAGTTTTGAAGAAAAGGCATAAAACCCAAATTTTTCCCTTAGGGGGAGAATAAAAATTTTCCCCCCAATTTTAAAAACTGTTGCCCTTTTTTGGTTTTAAAAAAAGTATTTCTAGCAATTTAAAAAAATTTTTAATTACATTTCTTGGGTTTTTAAAGATCTTTTCCTTTTTTTAAAATTTTGGATTTTTCCCCACCCTAAAACTCTGACTAAAATTGAAAAGTTTTCCCCCAAAAAACATTGATGAAAAACAAAATTTTTAAAAAACCCAGGGAAGAAAAAAAGGGTAATGGGAACAGTTATTTGCTTTTCGGGAAATTTTAAATTTAAATTCATTTTCCCTTTTAATTTTAAAAAACTTTGAAAAGGAATGGCTTTTTCTTCAAATTCAAAAATAAAATTTATAAAATGGGCTAAGAAAAAACCAAAGGAAATGGTATATCTACTTTTTTGGGGCATAAGACACAAAATATCATAAACATATCTGAACCATTTTGCTTATTGGGGAGGATTGTTTAATTTTGTTTTAAAAAACCCCAGGGTTAGAAAAGAACAGGTGAAAGATTTTTTCCCCATTTCCAAATTTGGGGTGTAAAACTTATCAAAATAAAAAATTTTGTATCAAAAATAAAAAAGTTTAATGTTTAATAACAGTAGGAAAGGGAATGGTAAATCATATTAAGGTTTTTTTCAGAAAAAAAATTTAAATTAAATCATAAAAGGAATTTTCCCTTAAACAAGGAAGAACATCAAAAAAACCAATGAAAAATCATTTTTCAGAAAGGTTTAATTTATCAATAATTTTATTTTTTTTTAAGTTAAATTTTAAAATTTTCCAACAATGGGGCCCCCAAAATCCCAACAAATCATTTGGAAATTTTTTAAAACCGATCCTAGGGACCCAAAATTGGTCGGGCCCGGTTTCCTGGTTAGTGTGTTTTATTAAGCCCCATAAGTCCATATTAGTCCATGATGTTTTATTTTTCATTTTTCCTTTAAAAATTGAGGTAATCACAAAAACCCTTTGGGAAACTTCTCTATTATTTCACAGTGGTTGTTTTGGGGTTGCAAATCTGCCTTTTACTTATGATCTTATTATTATATATATATATATATATATATATATATATATATTATTTAATATATATATATATATAATATATAATATATATAAAATTTTCCTAATCTCTGATGTACAAATGTTTTATAAACTCCAAAAAAATTGAGATGAAAAGGGTGGGGAAAACCCAGCACCCATTGGAAAGTGTGTCTCCCGGGTCTCTGGGGGTGAAGCAAAACCAAAAAGAGATACAACAAAAAGGGGAGATACAGCAAGGAGAGATACAGCAAGAAGAGATGTTATAGTGATGAAGAAGAAAGCAGGTCCAGTAGAAACCAGGCTGGTCTTAGTCTCCTCACCAAAAATAATTACATAAAATTTCGAGGATAATTTTAAGAAAAAAAAGAAAAAAGCAAAAGTGAGGGTAGAGAAAAGGGGGAAAAATTTTAGAAGAAAAAAATAATAAGGGTTTTTTAAAAGGGTTACTAGAAAAGAGAAGAAGAGACAGGAAGAGAGAGGAAGAGAGAGCAAGAGAGAAGAAGAGAGAGCAAAAGAGAGGAAGAGAGAGGAAGAGAGAGGATGAGAAAGGAAGAGAGGAAGAGACAGAAGAAAGAGAGAGAAGTTGAAAGGAACATTATTCCTTCTCTCTCATCCACCCCCTTCTATCAACCCCGTCCCCCAGGTTTTAAGGAATAAACCCAACCAATCCCAAGCAAAATTGGGTATCCCCCCTTCCCCTCCAAACCCCCCCCCATTTTCCCCCCCCCCTCTCTTCCTTTCCCCTGAACCCCTCTCCTCCCATCCCCTCCACCTCTCTCCTCCCATCCCCTCTACCACTCTCCTATCATTCCTCTCCACCCCTTTCCTCCTTTCCCCTCAACCCCTCTCCTCCCATCCCCTTCACCCCTCTCCTCCATTTTCCCCATTACAACCCTTCCATTTTTCTCTCCTACCCCTTCCCCCTCCATCCCACCCCTGCCCCCCCCCCAAGCCCCCGGGTCAGATGGCAAAAGCCTCTTTCCCCCCCATCCCCTTAATTTCCTCCAAACCCTTTATCTTCCCTCTTCATTTTTAAACCCCCATCCCCCCCCTCAATTTTTCTTTCCCCATTCTATCCCCCTTCTTCCCACCCTCTTTTTCCTCCTTCCCCCTTTTTTCCCCCCCCAAATTTCATTTCTTCCTTATCCTACCTTTTTTTCTGTCATCCCCATTTCAATATTTTAAACCTCTTCATCCCCCCCCCCTCCTCCCCCCCCCTCCCCTCCCCCTTATCCCCCGAAATCTAAGAAAAAACAGATCCCGGAACCTGAGATTAGATTAAATTTTTCCCCAAAAAGGGTTATTTAACCCCAATCCAACCCGTGGGCGGGGCAAGAACATATGGATACACCAAAAACTCCCGGATCTTGGGCCCCCGTTTTTCAGGGGAAACACCCGCATTTTTTCTGCAGGTGACTTGACTTTTTTTCAAATTTTGGAAAATTTGTTTTTAGTCTTGGGATCTTATAATTTTCCCCCTTTTATATACCTAGGGTTAGTCACAGTTAAGCACATACCTTTTAAGATAAATACCATAAGACTGATGCATCCGCATTTAATTTTATTATCGTGGGTTCGTCAAAATTTCCAAAGTACTTGGGAAAGAAATTAAGTCCCGGCTACACAACATGGGGTAGTTTTTCTTTGATTTCTTTGATTTCCTGAATACTAAAACAACAAAACACCGGACTGTACCTGTAAAAAAAGTTTGGATGGGGAACAAGACAGCTACTATATTGTGGCAAAGGGCGCCGGGAAACATGTTAAATTCCCTTGCGGGCAGAGAGGCAACCCAGGCAGTCTGCCCTCCGCTTTAAACTAGACAATTTCTCTGACAAAGAGAAGGTACAAGACCGTTACCATTATATAGTGTCCGGTTGTCAGTGACTTTAGTCCTGGTGTATTGAAGTGCTTGGAACTTTGTGGATACTTCATCATATCCTGGGTTCTTGATGATATCCTCCTGATCCACCTTAAATGTGCCAGTACTCGCTAGCAGCCTAGTGATGCCCCAGTTGTATGCAAGTGCATACTGTGTATGTAATTATATGTATTTGAAAAAGGGAAATTTGTGTACGTGTATTATATTAAAAAGGTGTTTATTAAAAGTATGTATTATATATATATATATATATATATATATATATATATATATATATATATATATATATATATATATTATATATATATATATATAAAATTAAAGGGAAAAAAGATAAATATTATAGGGAAAATCATTAAAGAAATGGTAAATGTTTGGAAAACAATTAAAGAAAAAACAGAGGGATAGAGATGAAATTTAGGCTTTAGAAAGGGGAGGGGGTGTTTTATCAAATGTTTAAAGGAAAACAAAAAGGGAACAGTATTTAAATAGGGGAGAGGTTTTTGTGGCATTTATGAATTTGGGAAAAGGGGGATGAAAGGGGGTTTATAGTGGGGGAATGGGCAGAAGTTGCAAATGTATGGGGAAAGGGGGTAGATTAATTTAAATAATTAAAAGTTTTTAAAAAAGAGGAAAAGGGAGGCCCAGGTTAGGCATGTAGTGGTGACGTGTACTTAGGCCCCTGGAAAAACCGTTTTGGGGCTGGGTTTGGGAAACTAACCAGGGTGCCCCCTTGAGCGACTTTGCCCCGCGGGTGAGGGGGGGCCCGGGGGGTTTTTGGGGAGGTGGGGGATAGGCGGGGGGAGAGCAAGATGATTCAAAGTAGTCCTCCTGGGTTTTGGGGTCCCCAGATAACCTTTTTGTCCTTTACCCCGGACCACCAGGGGTTTGGGGGCCTACCCCCACTGGTGCCCGGGTGGACCAGGTCTTCGTTCCCTTACCCTGGTGATGGACCAGGGCCAGTTCCCCCAAAATGCCCTGGTGGACCAGGTGCCCGGTTCCCCCGGGGCCCTGGGATGGACCCCGGTGTTTAATTCCCCCCGGGGCCCTGGTGATGGGCCAGGTGCCCAGTTCCCCCGGGGCCTTTGGGGATGGACCAGGTGCTTTGGCCCTGGGGATGGGCCCGGGGTAGTTTCTCTTTTCTCTGGTGATGGACCAGGGTCCAGTTCCCCCCCGGGGCCCTGGGGGATGGACCAGGTGCTTCAGTTCCCCGGGCCCCGGGGATGGACCAGGTGGGCCCCCTTCCCCCGGGGCCCCGGGGGATGGACCAGGTGTATTCCCCCCGGGCCCCGGGGTGGACCAGGTGGGCCCGGTTCCCCCCGGGCCCCGGTGACGGACCAGGGGCCCTTTAGTTCCCCCCGGGGCCCCGGGAAGGACCAGGAAACCCCTGAGAGCCCGGGACTTTTGGAAAAAAATTTGGGTTTGGATGTACGAGTGGGGAGTTGGGTTTGAGGGGGCTTGGCACGATTTTTTTTCTTGGGCACCCCGGGGTTAAAGGTTTAAGTTTTTTGTGGGGTGGATTGCCGGGGCCTGCCAGTTGGGGCCCAAAAGGCCTGCCTGAGGTTCCTCTTTTCTTAAAAATTTTTATTTCTTAAAAAATAGTCTTGGGGCAAGGAAGGTGATTCACAAGAATTAAAATTATTTGAGAGGGTTTTAAGACAGGTGAATGCTAAAGGGTTGGGGAAGGGTTTGGGGGTTAAAAAATAAAGAATCCCAACACAAAATGGGGGTTTGTTGTTCTTTCAAGACATTAAGTTTTGGGGGGGATTTTAAAAAGGTTTCAGAGGTTGGTGGATGAATTTAAAAGTGTATGTAAAATAAAAAATTAAAAAAGGATATAGGGAAAAAGGGAAGGGATGGGGATAAAAAAAAAAATTTTGGTAACAGAAAAATTGATATCAGGTTGGGAAAGGGAAAAGGAAAAGGGGGGAGGAGGTAATTATATTTAAAATTTGGGAGGGACGGGCAGCAGATGGGTCTTTGAAAAAATGAGGTAATCCAAAAACTGACGAGAGGGGGAAAAGGGGGGAAAAGGGACTTTAGGAAAATCTGTGGGGACAAAAACTTTTCCATGGGGAACAAAAAGCGGAATATATGGGGAAAGTTATACCAACCTCTTTTTATTTGTGTTAAAAATGGTGATGAAATTTTCCCCAAGAAGGGGTGGGGGAATGGGAAAGTTAAGTCCGGAGGGGGGGAATATAATGCCCGAGGGAAATTGTAAATTTTAAATTGGAGGAAAAAGGGGTTAAGAAAAATTTATCCAGAAAAAGGGTGAGGAGGGGGTTTTAAAGGGGGTTTGGGCATGGGGAGTGGGGGATGGAACTAAAAAAGAATGACCCTTTGGGGGTGTATAAACCTTTAAAAGGGGGAGGAGGTGGGGAAAGGGGGCCTTGAAAGGGTTTGGGGGGGGAAGGAGTTTTTTTTCGGGAGCTTGGATTTTGCAAGTGGTGGGAGTTTGATACGGGGGAATGGGGGGACAAATGATTTTTTGGGCCCGGCCAAAAAGGGGGGGGTAAAGTAACATTTATGGGGGCCCCGGGAAACCTGGGCCGGACTTGAAAATCCCCGGGGATAAGTTAAAGTGTCTACAAGCGAAATTTTATTTTGAAAAAATTTTTAAAAAATCATTCTAAATCTAACGAAAAATATATTTCATTGTGTTTTTTTTATTATTAAATTAATGTATACTTTAAAAAAATATTTAGTTCGGTTTTTCTAAATTTTTTAAATTTTTAAAAATTTAAAGTAAATGAAAAAAAAACGTTAAACGTATAAAGAAAATTTTTGAAAAGACTTAATTTAAAATGAGTTATTAACCCCAATTTGAATTTTTCCTTTTATTGACATATATAAAATAATATATATATTTATATATATATATGTTTTTATATATATATATATATATATTAAAGCCTGAATAAACAGAACTTGGGATTTTTGCAAATAGCAACGCTCATCTTGCCAAAAGGACAAGGAAAAATTTGTTTTGCAAAATTTTCCCAAATATTCTGAACCAACGAAAAAAATTACCTTTTTTATTTATTTTAAATTGGGGTTAAAAAAAATCTAAATATATTTAGTTTGGGAGGCTAAAAAAATTGCCCCTCTTAAAAAAGGGTTGAAGTTTTTTTAAGAATTTTTTTTTAAAATTACAAATTTTTTTTTTTAAAAATTAATAAAAAAATATATCTTTAAAAGTATAAGAGAAAAAATTTTTGAAAGGGGCTTAAATTTAAATGAGTTCTTGCTAATTAAGTTTTATATATTTTTTGTACATTATATATATATATATATATATATATATATATATATATATATAAATTTTATATATATATATATTATATATATATTTTAATATTTTTTTCAAAACAAACCCCTCTTTAAAAGAGAAATTCCCAAAGGGTTTAGACAACTCCCCATTAATTTGAAATCACCCCATTTTAGTCTTACTGCATAAAAAAAAAATTTGGTGGGTTTGGTTTTGGTTACCAAAAAAACCCAAAATGGAAATTTAAAATAATATAATGTGGGGGTTGTCACAAAAACGCTTAATTTTCTTTACGGGGGTTAAAAACACCCACCCAAAACACACACACACACACACACACACACACACACACACACACACACACACACACACACACAACCCCAAAACACACACCCCCACACACACACACACATAAAACACACATAAAAACACATAAAACACATAAAAAAAATAAAAACACATAAAAAAATTTTATATATATAAAATATATATATATATATATATATATATATATATATATATATATATATATATATATATATATATATATAAGATTTCATAAAAGGGTTTTATATTACAAAAAAGGGGGAACTACTGGAAAAATGATAGAATGCCCGGCTGGATTTCTAACCCATCAAAGAACTACCAACACTACCGCCACCCCACCCCACCCCCACCCTCACCCCCCACCCCCAGCACTCACCCCAACCCCCACCCCCTCACCACCCCCCATTTACCTTCCCCCACCACCACCACCACCACCACCACCCGCACTCCCCCTTTTCCACCACTCCCCCACCAAAACCCCTCACCACCCCCCCACTTTTCCCCCACCCACAAAAAAACAACCCCCTTTATATTTTTAAACCATCATAAAAAAGAAAATTTTTTAAAATTTTTTATCCTTTTTTATCCAAATTTTTTGGTTTTAAATTAAAAGTAAGGGGGCTTATTTCCTCCAGGGGTCCAAAAACCCGGGGAAAGGTGTTTTCCAGTTGTTGCCGATCCTTGGGGGGTCCTGATGTGCCCCCCAGGCCCCCGGGAATTTTTGTGCACAAGGTGGAATAGTGTTGGGAGTGGCGTCAGTTTATAAGATTAAAAATTTTGTGTTGATTAAAGGGAAACTAAAACATTTCAAGTCAAAACCTGGAACTAATTTTTAAAATTTTTCAAAAAGAACAAATTTGAAAAACAGCCCAAAACTTCCACTGACAAGTACCCAAGTTTTAAGCTAAAATAAAGAAGCATTCTTTGTTTATCTCAAAAGACCGATATCCCCAAAAACCACTAAGGGATATTGAGGGAAGGGTCAAAATTAACAAGGGGGGAGTTAATTTAAAAAAGATTTTTTCCCCAGAAGTTACCACTTATTTGAATTTATATTTTAAAAAATATATATATATTTTTTTTTTCCAAAAGTTTTTTGTCCCCCTTAGGCAGGGGGACCCCCAAAAAAAAAAATAAAAAAAAATAAATTTCATCATCATTAAACCCTTTTTACCCCTCACACCATTACTCCTTTTCAAAAAATTTTGGGAAAACAACAGTTTTTGGGAAAATATACCAAAAAAGATAAAAAAATATCCCTTCCAAACCAATATCCCCCCCCTCCTTTGTGCAGGATTACTTCCAGGAATCCGTCCGACTATATGAAAATAACCGGGTTTCCCTGAATCCCCCACCGGGCCCCCCAACAGGCCCTGGGGCCCAAAAAACATTGCCCCCATTCCTTATCAACAGCTCCCGCTTGTTTGGGTTTTTAAGGCCCCCCTTAAAACCCCCTTTACCCCCTTTTTAACCCTTTGAGGGGACCCCCTCCCCTTTCCTTTCCCATAGAAAATATGCTTTCCCTGTCATTCTATTTTATCCATTTTCCCCAAATGACCCCACCTCAACCCTTTTTCCCCCCCCCCTGACCAATGCTTTATTAACTCCCCTTCTCCAATTTCCCCACTTCCTTTTCTACGTTTTTCACACATTTTCCCCTTAGACAGCAAATCTTTCCCGCCTTTCCAAACCTCCCTCAACCCGCTGCAAATTTGGCCCCCAAACCCCCATCCATAAAGGGGTTGGGGACTACTATATTTCTACATTCCTTCTTTTCCCCATAGAAAAAAGTTTTGACTCCCTTTTATCAACGGGACCCTCACCTTTTTTCCATCAACCCAGTTAACCCCTCCTTTCCAAAACCCCCTTAAATTCCCAACTCCCGTTTTTCAAAACATTCCCTTTTTTTATTTCCTTCCCCAATTTTATTCCAATTTTCTTTTAATCATTTATTCCCCCACCACCTTCTTTTCATGTTCCTAACTTTCTACCTTTCCACACATTCTCCCAAAATCATCCACTAAACCCTTTAATTTTTTTGAATTTTCCCATAAGCAATATCATCAACCCAAAAAAACGTGTCAATTTCCCTTTTAATTTGATTCCCATTTAAATTTCCCCCCCTCCCAAACCTTTTAAGCATTTCTTTTTACAAAAACCAAATTTAAAATTAAATTTAAAAAACCCTGGTGAATTAAAATCCCTGCCCCAAGACCTCTTTTTGAAAGGTTTTTCCCCTCTTCTACACACCCCCTCAAACCCCCACTATCCTCATAAAAGCTCTTTCGTTTTTGTTAATTTTCCACCCCATTCCAGGAAAAATTGGGAACATCTTCCCTTGTCCTCTTCCATTATCATATGCCTTTTTCCCAAACCATAAAAGCTAAAAAATATATATAAATTAATAAAAAAATATATATATATATATATATATATTTTATATATATATATATATAATATATAATATAATTAAAAAATATATATATATATATATATGTCAAATTTAATATTAAAAATGGTCCCAAATTTCGAAAATCATTTAAAATTAAATCCTTTCTAAATTTTTTTCTTAAGTTTAAAAATTTTTTTCTTTTTTTAATGTAAAAAATTTTAAATTTTTCAAAAAAGGGAAATTAGAAAACCTTCTTAAACCTTTTTTAACAAGAACAATTTATTTTATTTTAACCCAAGAAAAATAAAATTTTTGATTTTTTTACAAAATTTTATAAAAAAAATGAAAGTGAAATATACTTTTTCGATAGGTTCAGAATGATTTTTGGAGTTATTGCATACACCCAAATTTTTCCCTTTCCTATTTTAAAATGATTTTCATATTTTGCCAAGATCAACCCCGCCTATTTTTTTTGACATATATATATATATATATATATATATTATTTATATATATATATATATTATTATTTAATATATATATTTATATAATGAAAAACAAATTAATTTTTTAAAAAAAAAGAATCTAGACTTTTCTTTAAGAACCCCTTTTTTTTTTGTAAATAAAAATTTGTCAGTAAAACAAAAATTTTATGTAATTGTTTGTAACTTTTAAAGGGCCTTTTGGGCCCGAGGACACCAAAGTTTTAGACACGTAAAAGAACAAAGTTAGTTTAACCAAAAAACTAGTTAAATTCAAACCGTGACTTTTTTGAAAAAGAAAAATTTCCAGTTATTTCACTGAATCCCGTTTGATTAAATAAATTAGCCCTTTAAAAAATTTAAAAAACCAAAAAAAGCCAAATTTTTAGGAAAAAAACATCAACCCCGAAGGTTTAAAAGGGCCCGAAGTATTATAGTAATTTTTAATTCCCAAAACCTGTCCTTTCCATTTATTTGGAAGGGAAAAAACTAAACCCCGTGGGAAGAAACCTTTTTGGAAAGGAAGGGTTTCAAATCGATCCAAACCCGGGGGATAAAAGCCCCTTTACCGGGATCAAAAGATAATTTTAAAAAAAGTTAGCATATGGAAAATTTTTACCAAAATAGAAGTGATTTTAGGGGGGAAGGGATATGGAAAAGTTGAAGGGTGAAGGAAAGAAAAAAAAGAGCAAAAGAAGTGGGGAGAGGTTTTCAACAAATTTTTTTGGGAAAAAAAGAAAAAATTTTGGGTGAGATTACCAAAGGGTTAAAAAAGGGCCCCAGAAAAACAAATGGATTTGCAAAAAAGAAAGAGTTTTTAAAGGGGAGTTAAATTTTTGGGAAGATGGAGGGGAAAATTTTGAGGGTTTTTAAAAAGTTATTGAAGATAGGGAAAACTGTGATTTTTATTTGGGGGGGAACAACATCTTGTGGTGGGAAGAGAGCAGGAGGGGTAAAGTTCGTGAGGCCCGTTTAAAATGAAAAGGGGAAGGCACGGGGTTGATGGGGTAAAAATAGAAAAAAAAGGGAGGGGGGATATAGTTTTTGGGGGTTTGGGGCCCAATTTTTTAATAAATGGGGGGAAAAGGGGGGTACTAAGGGGTTCAGAGGCATAAAGGTTTTGTATAAAGGCCCAAAAGGGGGAAAAAAAAATTTCAAAATTTTGGGGATAAGTCTGAAAAATACCGGGAAAGTGTATGGGAAAAGTTATTTTAGAAAAAAGATTTAAAAAAGAATTGGGAAAAGATGGAAAAAGGGGGCTTTAGGAAAGGGGAGGGGGTGGGGGACCAGGTGTTTACAGTGAAACATATTAGTAACAGTAAGGGGTAAGGCTAAAGGGGTCTTTGTATTTAAGGATTTGGGAAAAGCAAAAAAAGGGGGATAGGGGGAATGTGGGCCCGATGGCAAAAGTTTTTGTGGGGAAAGGGGGTTATGGAAGAGCTTTAGAGGGTAAGAGGTTTAAATTTTTAAATTAGAAAGGAAAAAAATTTCCCGAAAAGGAAAAAGGATGGCGATGGGGGATGTTTTTTTTACCCTAAAATTTTTAGATGGAAAGGGTTTTAAGAAATAAACGAGGCTTGGAAGGGCTGGAGTTAAAAAATAAAAAAATCCACATAAATTGGGTTTCCTTTCCTTGTTGGGGGACATTTCCCTTGGAATTCTGAGAAGTTTTAGATTGGTTGATAATTTGGGGGGTAAAAAGAAAAAAAATTAAAGGGGGGAAAGGAAGGGTTTAAGGGTTTTGAGATCAAAAAGATTTTTGGTGAAAATTGAAATTTTGGGGTTGGAGGGGGAAAAGTAGGAGGGGTGTGGGAACAAATATTTGGGGGTGGAAATTAAAGGGTGGGCTAGGAAAAAATAGGGGAATCCTTTGAATTGATGAAAAGGGGGAAAAGTGAGTGGGGCACTTAGGAAAAATTTGGGGAAAAAAAGAACTTTGTCCTTGGAGGCAAAAAGGGGAAAAAAGAGAACCCGTTTCTTCGCCTTTAAAAATAACAAGGGGTGAATGTTGAGGAGGAGAAGGTTGGGGGGGTGGAATGTTTAAAAGTCTTAGGGGTGTGGTGGGGAAATAATGCAGAGAAATTTGAGTTTGGGTTAAAGGGGGTGTGGGGTTCCAAACTATTGGCCAGGGGGGGCTGAGGGAAAGGGGTTTTGAGGGGGCCGGGCATGAGAAGAAGGGGCAAACAAAAAACTAAACTCAGGTAAATTTAAATCGCCATCAAAACCCGAGTTTTCAGTATCTTTTATTTTTTTTTATCCAGACTGGTATGTACGAATCCCAAAATCAATATAAAAATATTTCCGCTGAAGATACACCAACACTTAAGTGTTTGAAGCCGACCAGAAGAACCATTCTCAGGTTATCACATGCACAATAATTTAATAAAACTGGTTATTTAAAATCCACATTCTGAAAGCAAAATCCAAGTTTACTTTAAATAAAATACATCAACACTGAAAGTTTGAGGCATAACAGACAAAGCAATCTTTAATACTTATTCGGAATACGATTCAGTAGGAAGTATCAGTGTAAACATTTGTACGGTGATAAAGAGTCATTCCTTCGTTAATAAATGGTTATCAATATCACTATTTATTTAAGAAAACTACACACTGAGACACACAGAAGCTAATAACAGCCTGAACCTTCCTGGACAACATACCAAGAACTGAAAAAATTGAAGCCGACTGGAAGAGGCATTCTCCAGTTAACGTCAACATTCCTACGGTTCCAAGTTCTTTTTTTTTAATTAGTATATTAGCCAGTTTGGTGGCACACAAAGTAAACCAAATGATTACTAACCAAGTCATACGATGCACCAGCCATTAAATACTGAATCCATTTAGCAGAGACGGAATGAAATATATACATAACGTGATTTAAGGCAAATCAAAATTTCCTAATAAATTAATTATAATGTTGACAGATGTGACTCTCTTGAACGTCACTCTTCAACCTCGGTGAATGATGAGGCGTCTGTTTATGTTGGTATGAAGTTACACATTCTCAGAGACACTCTGAGAACCACTCTCAGAGACACTCTGAGAACCACTCTCAGAGACACTTTGAGAACCACTCTCAGAGACACTCTGAGAACCACTCTCAGAGACACTGAGAATCACTCTCAGAGACACTTTGAGAACCACTCTCAGAGACACTATGAGAACCACTCTCAGAGACACTATGAGAACCACTCTGAGAACCACTCCCAGAGACAATTTGAGAACCACTCAGAGACACTAAAAAACCTGCATACACAAACACAAATATACATAACACATGCATACACAAACAACATACACAAACAACATACGCAAACACATGCATACCCAAACACATTCATGCATAAACAAGCATACACAAACACATGCATACACAAACACAAGCATACACAAACACAAATATACACAAACACAAGCATACACAAACACAAATATACACAAACAAAAGCATACACAAACACAAATATACACAAACACATGCATACACAAACACAAATATACACAAACACATGCATACACAAACACAAATATGCACAAACACATGCATACACAAACACAAATATACACAGACACATGCATACACAAACACGTGCATACACAAACACATGCATACACAAATAAAAGCATACACAAACACATGCATACACAAACACATGCATACACAAATAAAAGTATACACAAACACATGCAAACACAAACAAAAGCATACACAAACACAAATATACATAACACATGCATACACAAACACAAACATACACAAACACATGCATACACAAATAAAAGCATACACAAACACATGCAAACACAAACAAAAGCATACACAAACACAAATATACATAACACATGCATACACAAACACAAATATACATAACACATGCATACACAAACACAAACATACACAAACACATGCATACACAGTCAGATGCATACAAAAACACCTGCATGCACAAACACAAGAATATACAAACACCTGCATGCACAAACTCAATCATACACAGACACATGCATACACAAACACTTGTATACACAAACACAAGCATACACATACACACACATACACACACACACACACACACACACACACACACACACACACACATACACACACACACACAAGTCTACACAAGCGCATGCATACACAAGAGGTAACTGTGACCAACACGAGGTAACTGTGACCAAGACGAAGTAACTGTGACCAAGACGAGGTAACTGTGACTAAGACGAGGTAACTGTAACCAAGACGAGGTAACCATGACCAAGACGAGGTAACCGTGACCAAGACGAGGTAACCGTGACCAAGACGAGGTAACTGTGACCAAGACGAGGTAACTGTGACCAAGACGAAGTAACTGTGACCAAGACGAGGTAACTGTGACTAAGACGAGGTAATTGTAACCAAGACGAGGTAACCGTGACCAAGACGAGGTAACCATGACCAAGACGAGGTAACCGTGACCAAGACGAGGTAACCGTGACCAAGACGAGGTAACCATGACCAAGATGAGGTAACCGTGACCAAGACGAGGTAACTGTGACCAAGACGAAGTAACTGTGACCAAGACGAGGTAACTGTGACCAAGACGAAGTAAATGTGACCAAGACGAGGTAACTGTGACTAAGACGAGGTAATTGTAACCAAGACGAGGTAACCGTGACCAAGACGAGGTAACTGTGACCAAAACGAGGTAACTGTGGCCAAGAGGAGGCAATTGTAATCAAGACGAGGTAACTGTGACCAAGACGAGATAACTGTGGCTAAGACGAAGCAGCTGTGACCAAGACAAGGTAACTGTGACCAAAACGAAGTAACTGAGACCAAGACGAGGTAACTGTGACCAAGACGAGGTAACTGTGACCAAGACGAAGTAAAAAATAAGACGGTACTGATGGGGGGTTAGAACTCGTGGCTAGTGAGTTGTAAAATTCCAGGCCAGTGCATAACAAGGTATATTTATACACCAAAGAGAGGTTAGCATGGGCGACAACTGTGACTAAAAATGCAAGATTTTACAAGTGAATGACCCACCAACGTGGCCATGACTCGCCATGGGTTCTAACCCCACCCTTACTGTGGTTTGTTTGCAATTATGTTAATACGATTTCGTGAGTCAAGACGAGATAACTGAGACTGAGATGAGGTAACTGGTGTAAACAACTCTTCAACTGATTTATATGAACCCAGTACAACGTAAATAATTAGAATAGTATGCTAAATTATTTTATTAACATTTAAAGTTGCTGTATTATTACTATTACATTCTTTAAACTATAGGTTCTTCAGTTTTTCCTAGTCTATGTATACGTAAAGTCTTCAGTACTGAACTACAGACCCGTCTTCATTGATCAAGGACATTACCTCGGAAAAGGTGAATGAAGCCTCGCTCTCTGACTCCTGCACCTACATTCTTCTCATCTCTAACACTCTTGATCACATCAGAACTTTCATCCATAACCTTCAGACTCTCTCTCCCATCTTTGTTTTCCTGACTTTGATCTTGTTTAACGTTTCCGTATTAAATGTCCATTTCTACCTTATATCCATGGTTTTCCTAAAACTCATAAACCTGATATCCCTCTTCGTCCAGTCATTTCCTCCAGAGATTCTGTCGGTTATTCTCTTGCCTCTTTGCTGGCCAAAACTCTCACTCTATTTCTTGGTACTTTTCTCCTGCTCACCAACCTCACTCTCGAGACTTTATTGAATGTGTTCGACCTCTCCGGACCTGTAAGATGCTAAGTTTTGAATCTGAGTCCCTCTGTACTAATATCCCTCTTGATGCTGCTCTCAGTTTTCCTAGAGTGGAGACCAATGAAGGGATACTTCATCACCCTATGCCTACTGATGTCTTTCTTGATCTTATTCACTTTTGTGTGAGCTCCAACTCGTTTTCCTTTTAATGTAAATATTATTCTCAAACCTTTGGCGTTGCTATGGACTCCCTGTTCTTGCTAACCTTTATATGTAATACTTCTGCTTCCTACTATTTGTGTGCTTCCCTTTCCTCTATCTTCTCTACGTAGATGATATCTTTGCTCTTTGGCCCCCATGACTCTAGTCTCTTACAACCATTTCTCGATGCCCTTAACAATGTTCCTTCTATTAATTTCAAAGCTAAATGGAAATCAGTCTTTGCTTTCTTTCCTTGATGTGTATGTCCATCGCTCAGCTAGAGGCGTGTCTTTTTTCGTTTATCGCAAACCTATGCACAGTGGCATGTACATTCACTACTTTTCATACCATGTTCCCTCTGTTAAGAAAAGTGTTCGTATTCCTCTCTCTCAGTGTCGTCTGCATTTGTGACCATAAGTTTATTGACTCGGAAATTTCGACACTTCGCAGTTCGTTTTCTCATCTTGGTTATGCTTCTGATTTCATAAATTCTGCTGCCTGCTCACATGCTAAACTGACTTTCTTTTCTCTCAAACTCTCTAACCCGGTGAGATCTCTTGTTCCTTGTCTTCCTTATATTTCCAGTCTCCTAAATCTTTAAAATTCCCTCCGTTCCTTAGACATAAACCTTACTTTTCGTCAGACTACCACTCTTCGTAGTAATCTAGTTCGTACCTCTCCTCCCCCTGCTGCTGATGTTTCCGGGGTCTACTCTATTTCCTGCGGCTCTTGTTCTTTCCATTACTTTGGAGAAACTGGCCACTCTCTTTCTAACAGACTTAAAGAACACAAAAAGTGTTATTCTTGCCAACATTAATGCTCTTATCTGTCATGTTAGAGATCAGTCATCCTATTAACTGGTCTTTTGCCAAAAATGTTTATCCTTCTTCTAGCCTTCACAGTCGTCGTCTTGTTAAAGCATCCCTTTTACACAACTTTCCTAATATGAATCTTAGTACTGTCTTTGTCTCTGCATTTGCCTTCCTTTCCCATTACATTATCTAATGCTCCAAGCTTCAGAGCACTCATGACTTGACCTGATCTTTATCTCTTCCTCTCCTTGTTCTTTTTCCTTTCCTATATTATCTTTGCCCTTCCTTTCTTCTGTCTAGTTTTCCTCTGGGTTTTTGCTCTCCGCTCGTTAGCCATTAGCTCTCATGCAGTGCTCTTTTTTCTTTTTTTTCTGTTGTTTTTCGACTGCTTCTAGTACTACTGCTTCTACTGCTACTACTACTACTACTGCTACTCCTACTACTACTACCACTACCTCTACCATTATTACCGCTACTACAATTATAGTAGTACCTATTCTCATTTTACTACTCTCGTTCTACTACTCTACCCATTCCTTCGCGCCTGTGTGACTAACATAATGATCTCAATCGGACCGAAACGTCATCATAAGTTTCATTCCCCTATGTGAGGGATATTTGTGTATTACTAAGAACCATAAGCAAACGACCACTCATTCTTTGTTGTCATTCTACCTTCAGGTAAATTAGTAATTATTAAGTTATAGGTAAGTTTGCTGTAAAGGGCAAATGATGCCACATGAAGAAGCATTTAAGACCTCGAATATTAACTCTGTTTAACATGTTATAGTTGTATGAGACCTGCAATACTAACTCTGTTTTAAATGTCAAATATTTCATACAGAAGGGGTATCACTTGTTTAGAAGATGGTACTCACGTATAAGAGGAAGGCCACAAGGATACAGTACTCTGAAGAGGAAGTGACGATTGCATTGACAGCACTGTCAAGACAATCGTCACGTCTTCTTCAGAGCAAAACAGATACCTAACACAAGTTTACAACAGCGTTTCACAGACAGATCCAAGTCACTCCGAGAAAATTGGAAGAAAAACAACGCTCCTTCGAAGTGAAGAAATGGGAATGTCGCAAATGTAGCTTCTCCAGGTGGTCTTAGAATGGCTTTCGATCTCAGTGAGTTGAGAAATTTTGTCAAAGACTACCTGGACCGCAATCAGAGAGTTATACAAGAGTTTCCCAATAATCTTCCAGGTACTGATTGGGCACGTGGATTCCTGAGCAGACATGAGAATTTGCTATCGACTCGCCGATGCATCTTATGATAGCGTTCTGCTATTACAGACACGGTCATTTCGGCTTCGATCGCCAGGGTATGAGAATTCATTGGTTACCTCCAGGCAGTATCACCAGTTACGACGAAACCAGTCTGTCTGACGACCCAAGAGGTAACGTGCAGAACTTCAGGAACGTTTGAAAGCATGCTGAAAGGAATAGTACAACAAATAACAAGCATGTAGGAGAGAGGAGCTTACGACGACGTTTCGGTCCGACTTGGACCATTGTTCCAGTCACGGTATTGTGCCTTGTTATTCATGCTGAAAGAATAATGAACACCGCTAAAAGTTAAACGTTCATCATATTTGCCGTAACTGTTGCTGGTCAAGTTCTAGATCCGTGTGTTGTTTACAAAGGTGCAAGGCTTCAAGACTCTTCTATAACGGGTGGCCTAATAGGTGCACTGTGCAACTGCATGAGCTCTGTATAGGTGAATTCAGATGTATTTGTTGATTGATTTGAAAGAGTAGTTCTCCAGAACTGTCTCACACGGCCTGGTGATGAAACACAAGTACTTATAAGATATAAGTTAACCTCTAACAATAACTTCTAAGACGTGGAACTGTGCGAGCAGAACAACATTAAAATTTTATTCCGTCCAACTCATCGCACATCCTGTAACCCTTGGATGTCTCCTTGAATGACCCTCTTAAATATGTTAGGTAAAAGGACACAAGTGCAAAGCTCCTGGAGAGCGAAACGTTGTCACAATAAAATGTCACATTAGTTGCACTTGTGAGCTTTTACCTAACAAAGTGTCGGTAATTCTATCAACATTATTAAACTCTTAAATATGTTTGGCGGAAGTTTTTGACTGACTGAAAGGAAAGTCAAGGAAAGCATGCAACTTGTTTCCAAGAAAATGGTCATTACCTGGATTGCCTTTGACTCTCATGCAACAAATGGGTGATAAACGGAAGCCTTTGGCGAAATCTGTATTCAGAGCTTGCGGCATATACCATATCGATCCTAAACGCGTCCTGAAGAAAATGAGAAAAGAACCAAGTCAAGTGGTACCTGAAGGTGTGGCTAGAACCATTCTTCAGGATTACTTGAAAGAGAAAAGGGAAACCAGAGTAAGGAAAAAAAAAGTTCCCCTTGGCAAGGTAAATAAGCAGGAAGTAACACTAGTCTCGAAATCTACCGGCCCAAGAAAAGAACACTTCCTCAGCAGCAAGACTCACTTCCTCAGCAGCAAGACTCACTTCCTCAGCACGAGGCACAGGGCCAAGGACTAGTGCCTGAAGAGGTATTTTTCATAACAACTCCAGCAGCTCCTCATCAAACTTTTATGACTTAGGTGTTGAAATGGTCGATGATGAGGTAACTGAGGTCCCAGACCTAACAGTGGACCAAACTATAGTACTGAACATAGAACAGAGTGACTAAGATCTTGTTAAATCTGTGAATCGTAAAAACACGCCACTAAGTTGGCAAGGTCATGAGGAAGGTTGAAATACCCAGGAGCTGGACAGTTTGTTATAATAACAACAGATATACCCAAGGTCATATATTCCTCAGACCCAGAAATTTAAACTTTCAGAACTTCTCGATCTATAAGACTGATGAACAAGATAAAGGTAGAAGGCTGAAAGTGAAGGACACTTATATAGTAACTACTGTTTGCTCAAACAAACCTTAAAGGAGCCTTGTTATCCGGCGGAGCGAGAGAGAAGAGTCATGACTACTGAGTACATAATGTCGTATTGCTGTAGAACACGTAATAAAATCTTATATATTAATAATGAAGTATGAATATTATTTTTTGATTGCAAATGCTAATATATAATACCAGTACTTATAGTATCTAAGACATAGATAGACTTTTATAATGAGTGTTTTATATAAACTATGGTCACAGTCGTATCTCATAGCTCGATTGCTAGCGCGCTCAGTTCACACACTGAGGTCCTTGGTTCGATTTCTGGTACAGTTGGAAACATTAGGAAGTGTTTCCTTAAGAAACCAACTGTCTGAGTGCTAGTCGATTAGTGTGGGTCGCATCCTGGGGAAAAAAATACATAATTTACCCGAAATGCTGTGCATGACAAGGATCTTTCTGTCTAGTAGCAGGTTACTGATGTCAGCTGTGTGTGTACCTTGTGCAGGTACTTGTAAAAATTCAAATTATTATTATCATTATAATTTGTATTATTACCTAAAATAGCGAAGCCTCAAATGTCCTTCACCAGAGGCTTGTGTAACAGTATATTTATATTGTTTTAGTAATATAAGAATGTACCTTAAAAAAACAGAATTTGGTCAGTTGATGCATCAGTTATCCCTTTGTATAATTTTCTTAAATCTAAGTTTGAGCAGAATAAACTGAACTTTTTATTTATGTTACTATGTGAATTATATAATATTTTCGTTCTCAACAGCCTCACTTGACGGTAGAGAGGGCTGAGCTTGTGAGATACGGGGATGCCTTTCTTGCATCGTGCAGCGACCGTAGCAAGTCTAGCAATAACAAAATTTACTTAAATGAAGACCAGCAGCTGTGAATGTAATTACTGGACCATATGTGATCCTCGGCCCCCGTCCCCGTGGTGCACCGCAGTGGACCCTCACTGTGGACCCGAGTGTGGCCCCCGCGGTGGTACGCCCTGTGGTCTCCCGCTGTGGCTCGCAGCTTACTTTACTGCCCACATTATGTGCTGTCCTCTGTGCTACACACACACACACACACACACACACACACACACACACATACACACACACACATACACACACACACACGCTGAGTGTGCCACTAACTACAATCTTCAACACATCCCTTGAAAGTGGGCAAATACCTGAGGTATGGAAGACGGCAAATGTAGTTCCCATTTTTAAAAAAAGGAGACAGAAAAGAGGCACTAAACTATAGACCTGTGTCACTGACATGTATAGTATGCAAAGTCATGGAGAAGATTATCAGGAGGAGAGTGGTGGAGCACCTGGAACGGAACAAGAGTATAAACGCCAAACCGCACGGATTTATGAAAAGCAAATCCAGTATCACAAACCTTCTGAAGATTTATGATAAAGTAACAGAAGTAAGACACGAGAGAAAGGGGTGGGCTGATTTCATTTTCTTGGACTGCAAGAAGGCCTTTGACACAGTTCCTCACAGGAGATTATTGCAGAAGCTGGAGTATCAGGTGCATATAACAGGAAGGGAACTGCAATGGATCAGAGAATACCTGACAGGGAGGCAACAACGAGTCATGGTATTTGATGAGGTATCACAGTGGGCGCCTGTGACAAGCGGGGTCCCACAGGGGCTGGTCCTAGGACCAGTGCTATTTTTGGTATATGTGAATGACATGATGGAAAGGATAGACTCAGAAGTGTCCCTGTTCGTAGATAATGTGAAGTTAATGAGGAGAATTAAATCAAAAGAGGATCAGGCAAGACTTCAAAGAGACCTAGACAGACTGGACACCTGGTCCAGCAACTGGCTTCCCGAATTTAACCCCGCCAAATGCAAAGTCATGAAGATCGGGGAAGGGAAAAGAAGACCGCAGATGGAGTATAGGCTATGTGGCCAAAGACTGCAAACCTCTCTGAACAACCTCTCCGTAAGCACACAACAACCAAATAACTGCTGCAGCATACGGGTGGCTGGCAAACCTGAGAATAGCGTTCCGATACCTTAATAAGGAATCGTTCAAGACACTGTACGCAGTGTATATCAGGCCCATACAGGAGTATGTAGCACCTGTTTTTAACCCACACTTGATTAAGCACGTCAAGAAATTAGAGAAAGTGCAAAGGTTTGCGATAAAGTTAGACCCAGAGATAAGGGGAATGTCCTATGAAGAAAGGTTAAGGGAAATCGGCCTGACGACATTGGAAGACAGGAGGGTCAGGAGAGACATGATAATGGCATACAAATTACTGCATGGAACAGACAAGGTGGACAGAGACAGGATGTTCCAGAGAGGGGACACAGAAACAAGGGGTCACAATTGGAAGTTGAAGACCTAGATGAGTCAAAGGGATGTTAGGAAGTATTTCTTCAGTCATAGAGAAGTCAGGAAGTGGAATAGCCTAGCAAGTGAGGTAGTGGAGGCAGGAACCATACATAGCTATGAGGTATGACGAAGCTCATGGAGCAGGGAGAGAGAGGACCTAGTAGCACTCGGTGAAGAGACGGGGCCAGGAGCTGAGTCTATTTCTGACTGTACCATAAGGAATAGAGTGTGGGATATAGGTGTGTGCACGCATATAAGAACATAAGAACGATGGAACACTGCAGCAGGCCTACTGGCCCATGCGAGGCAGGTCCAAGTCTCCTACCGGCTTAAGCCAATGCACCCAACCTAGTCAGGTCAGGTCACATTGACTTAAGGGAGGAACACGGCAACCGACCTGGTAGCACAAGCTATCAGGTCTAACTCACACCCACCCACATCTACTCATGTATTTATCCAACCTATTTTTAAAGCTACACAACGTTCTGGCCTCTATAACGGTACTTGGGAGTTTGTTCCACTCATCCACAACTCTATTACCAAACCAGTACTTTCCTATATCCTTCCTGAATCTGAATTTTTTCCAACTTAAAACCATTGCTGCGAGTCCTGTCTAGGCTAGATATTTTCAGCACACAATTAACATCCCCTTTATTTATTCCTGTCTTCCATTTATACACCTCAATCATATCCCCCCTAATTCTACGTCTTTCTAGAGAGTGCAGTCTCAGGGCCCTTAGTCTATCCTCATAGGGAAGATTTCTGATACATGGGATCAACTTTGTCATCCTCCTTTGTACATTTTCCAGAGAATTTATATCCATTCTGTAATACGGTGACCAAAACTGTGCAGCATAATCTAAATGAGGCCTAACCAAGGATGAATAGAGTTGAAGAACAACCTGAGGACTCCTATTATTTATGCTTCTTGATATGAAGCCAAGGATTCTATTAGCTTTATTGCGAACACTTATGCACTGTTGTCTTGGTTTCAGATTACTGCTAACCAGAACTCCTAAATCTTTTTCGCAATCCGTAATATTAAGATCTACATTATTTAGTTTATATGTGGCATGGTTATTGTCCTGTCCAACATTTAGAACTTTGCATTTGTCTATATTAAACTGCATCTGCCACTTCTCCGACCACTGCATCAGTCTATTCAAATCTTCCTGGAGTGCTCGAATGTCCTCGTCAGAATGAATTCGACGGCCTATTTTGGTGTCATCGGCAAACTTGCCGATGTCGCTCTTTATGCCCTCATCTATGTCGTTTATGTAGATTGTGAACTGCAGGGGGCCCAACACTGACCCCTGTGGAACACAGCTCGTGACGCTTCCCCACTCTGATTTCTCCCCATTTATGCAAACTCTCTGCTGCCTATTTGTCAACCATGCCTCTATCCAGGAAAAAATTTCTTCTCCTATTCCATGTGCTTTAATTTTCCTCAATAGTCTCTGATGTGGGACCCTGTCAAAAGCCTTACTGAAGTCCATATACACAATATCATATTCATTACCATGATCTACCTCCTCAAATACCTTAGTGAAAAAAGTTAATAAATTCGTAAGGCAGGAACGCCCCTTTGTAAAACCATGCTGAGATTCGTTGATTAATTTATGCTTTTCAAGGTGGCTACGAACTGCCTCGGCAATTATTGATTCCATAAATTTTCCCACTATGGAGGTTAGGCTTATTGGTCTATAGTTCGAAGCTAAGGACCTGTCACCTGTTTTGAAAATAGGTATCACATTTGCCATTTTCCACTTATCTGGCACCATGCCAGTTTGTAGTGATATGTTGAAAAGATTAGCCAAAGGTGTGCTAAGCTCCTCTTTACATTCCTTTAGAACCCTTGCATACAGTTCATCAGGGCCTGGGGATTTGTTAGGTTTTAATTTATCTATTTGCCTAAGGACCATGTCACTTGTGACCCTAATAGTGCACAGTTTATTATCGTCCTGTTCTACATAATTTATCATTACTGGAATATCGCTGGTATCCTCCTGTGTAAAAACTGAGAGGAAGTATGTGTTAAAAATTCTACACATTTCCTTATCACTGTCAGTGAGCTGACCCGAGGAACTTTTGAGTGGGCCTATCTTGTCTCTGATCTTACTTCTGTATACCTGAAAGAATCCTTTTGGGTTAGTCTTCGATTCTCTTGCAACTTTAACCTCATAATCTCTTTTTGGTTTTCTAATTCCCTTTTTTATTTCTCTCTTTAACTGAATATATCGATTTCTCAATTGCCCCTCTCCTCTTTTGATTTGCCTATATATGCCTCTCTTTTGACCAATCAGATATTTTAATCTATTGTTCATCCATTTAGGATCATTTTTGTTTGATCTGATTTCCCTATTTGGAACATAATTTGACTGAGCAGCTAGAACTATGCCCTGGAAAGCATCATATCGGCAACCATCACCACCTACCTGACCCTTAGTCAGGTCATTCCAGTTCAGCCCACCTAAGTAATTTTTCAGTCCTATGAAATCAGCCAAGCGAAAGTCAGGGACGGAGACTTGATTGCCATTATTAGGGGAATTCCATGATATATTAAAACTGAGTGATTTGTGATCACTTTCCCCAAGCTCATCATTAACCTCAAGATTATTAATTAGTGTTTCCCTACTGGCAAGAACCAAGTCAAGGAGGTTATTTCCCCTAGTTGGCTCTGTCACAAACTGTTTTAAAAAACAATCCTGGATCGTATCAAGAAAGTCACCTGACTCTAAATTTCCTGTCAAATTGCTCCAGTCAATCTGTCTATAGTTGAAATCTCCCATTAGCACAACATTTTCGTATGTAGATGCCTTACGAATTTCGTCCCATAGAAGTTTACTGCACTCCCTATCAAGATTTATGAGTGAATATAATCACTTAAGCCCCGAAAAAAGGAAATATAAGTGGTAACAGAAAAGCAAACATAGTAAATAGTGACAGTTACTATGTGGGAGCCGTTGGAAGGAAGGTGAACGGTTGTGTCAGTCCTAAATAGTGTTGCCATAATAACGCAGTGGGGTATTTGAAGAATAAGTGCGACTCAAGACCAGGGAGATAAGAGATATGTATAGATGTGTCAGTAAATACAGTGAGTGAAAAAAAAAATTAGAGGAGCTAGAGACTACAGTGCCTACAGGAAATTAGTGGAAAAATTACCGAGAAGCATCAAGCATTTTCAACTACTGGGACCCAGTAGGGACGACAACATTACTCCACTGCCAGCCGCATGTAATATTCACCTAGTTTGAGTTGCATGGGGTCAATAGTACCTGTCTCTAGCTGGAAATTGGGGGTCACTCTCCTCTAGCTATCAGAATTAGAATAAGCAGCATTTACTGGTATTTAATAGAATTTATTGAGATGTAAGAGAGTTAAGCAGTTAATGACAGGTAGCCTAGTATGAGAGGTAGCCTAGCGAAGCCTAGCATACAGAATTGAATGTAATTTTAGGCACAAGACTGTACAGTGGGAACCAAGAGATTGGGTACATATGCAAAACATATGTAGTACATACGTGGGAAATAAGGACTGCTTACATAAACACACGCATACACACACACACACACACATACACACACAACACACACACACACACATACACACACAAGCACACACAAACACACACACAAATACACACACACACACACACACACACACACACACACACACACACACACACACACACACACACACACACACACACACACACACACACACACACACACACACACACACACACACACACATATACAGGATTTCACACCTTTATGCGAATTTACGTAATTTTAGGCATACAAGACAGTACAGTGGGAACCAAGAGATAGGGTACATATGCAAAACATATGTAGTACATATGAGGCAAATAAGGACTGCTTACATAAATGCAGGCATACACACATACACTAGGTGAGAACAGGATCTGCTGTTAGGAACTTGAATAGCTGTAGCAAGCACACACACACACACACACACACACACACACATACACATATACAGGATTTCACACCTTTATGTGAATTGACCCTCTAACCCTTCCCTCTCTCTCTGTCTCTTTGTCTCTTTTCCTCGCTTCCTCTCTCTCTCTTTCTATTCTTCTCTCTCTCTCTATTCTTCTCTCTCTCTCTCTCTCTCTCTCTCCCTCTCTCTCTCTCTCTATATATATATTTTCCCTTCTCACTCTCTCCCTTCTCTTCTCCTATCTTTCCCTTCTCTCCTTCTCTCTTTCTCTCACTCTCTCCCCTTTTCCTTTTCACTCTCCCCCCCCTCTCGCTCTCTCTCTCTCTCTCTCTCTCTCTCTCTCTCTCTCTCTCTCTCTCTCTCTCTCTCTCTCTCTCTTTCTCTCTCTTTCCTTTACTATATAAAAAAAAACAAATGGTTGGGACTCGTAGGAATCAGGGAACAGATGACAATGGTATTGGTAGGGGGGAATGGATGGAGGAGCAGTGGAAAAGGATGGAGCAAGAATGGGAGAGAAAATTAGGAGAGCTTTCTGAAAAAATGGAGAAAGAGCTTTCTGCAAAATGGGATAAGAGGTTGGAGAAGGAGACGAAGAAATGGGAAGCACAAGTCGAAACTGCAGTAGACAGGGTAAAGGTCCTTGAATTTGAGGTAAACAGGCTGAAGCAAGTCTCAGGGGCAATGACTAGAGAAGACACAGTATATGAAGCTGAGAGGATGAACAGGAAGGAAGGAGACATGAATTATGCTAAGGTCATATCAGCCTGCAAAGAAGGATCAGAGAGTAAAAGGAAAGAGCAGCTGGGTGCAGATAGAGAGGGAGATAAGTCGAATGCTGAGGCACAACCATGCTACCAAGAGCCACTGGAAAAATCAAGGGAGAAAATGACCATATACAGACAGGAACCAGAGCCACAGAGGGAGAGGCAATGGTAGGAGGAAAGGGCAAAATCAGTGTTTATCCATGGGATTCGGGAGAGAGAGGAAAAGACACACACTGAAAGATGGCAGGAAGAAAGAAAGGAGATTGAGAAAATCATCACGGAAATAGGGGGAGAAGACATGGACGAGATTGTAAATTTTCAGAGAATAGGGGGGTACGTGAAGGGGAGAAACCGACCAATCAAGCTGATTCTCAGGACAGAAACAGTGAGGAACATGATCCTCCAAGAGTTGAAAAACTCGGAAGAGTACAAGAAGGTGTTCCTAGACAGAGACAGAACACAAACAGAGAGACAGCAGCTGAGGGAGAGGACAAAAAAACAAAAGGAGATAGGAAAGGAAGCAAGGATGGAACCAGCAGAGGTCAGTCAGAGCAGAACAGAGAAGCAAGGGCAAGCACACACACAACTATCCTCAGAACCCCACAACCTATCATACCATCCCAACACACACTACAATCCATACCCACAGCTTCCACCCAACCCCCAATCATAGAATCCCACAGTATGCTACCAGGTCTCCCACCCCCACAGGCCCCCCAAACCACAGTATTGGAAAGGAAACTAAACGTATGGTACACAAACGCTGATGGAATAACAAACAAGTGGGAGGAGTGGCACGAAAGAGTCAAAGAGACATCACCGGACATCATAGCACTCACAGAAACCAAGCTTACAGATATGATAACAGATGCCATCTTTCCAACAGGATACCAGATCCTGAGGAAAGACAGAAGGAACAAGGGGGGTGGAGGAGTGGCACTGCTGATAAAACACCGATGGAATTTTGATGAGCTGAAGTGACAAGAAGGGCTCATGCGAATAGGGCAAAGCTACTGATCATGGGTGACTTCCACCACAAGGAAATCGATTGAGGGAACTTGGAGCCACATGGGGGCCAAGAAACGTGGAGGGCTAAGATGATGGAGGTGGTACTGGAAAATTTCATGTACCAACACGTAAGGGACACTACCAGAGAGAGAAGAGAGGATAAACCAAAGAGACTGGACCTTGTATTCACCTTGGGTAGTGCAGATATTGAGGACATCACAAATGAAAGACCCCTTGGGGCCAGCGATCATGTGGTTGTAAGATTTGAATACACAGTAGAGTTACAAGTGTAGGGGGAGCAGGAAGTGCCGGACAAATAAACAAGAAGGGTGACTATGCGAGAAAGAAGAACTTCCTGAACGGGGTTCCATGGGACAGAGAACTGGCAGGGAAGTCAGTAAACGAGATGATGGAATATGTGACAACAATTTGCAAGGAAGCTGAGGAGAGGTTTGTACCCAAGGGTAACAGGAATAACGAAAAAGGCAGGACGAACCCGTGGTTCACTCAAAGGTGAAGGGAGGCCAAAACCAAGTGTGCTAGGGAATGGAAGAAATATAGAAGGCAAAGGACCCAGGAGAATAAGGAGAGCAGTCGTCGAGCCAGAAATGAATATGCACAGATAAGAAGGGAGGCCCAACGACAATATCAAAATGACCGGACCGGTTAATGGAAATCGACCTGACGACATTGGAGGACAGGAGAAATAGGGAGGAGATGATAACGACATATAAATTATTGAGAGGAATTTACAAGGTGGACAGAGACAGAATGTTCCAGAGATGGGACACAGCGACAAGGGACACAGCTGGAAACTGAAGACACAGATGAATCACAGGGATGTTAGGAAGTATTTCTTCAGTCATAGAGTAGTCAGGAAGTGGAATAGTTTGGAAGCGATGTAGTGGAGGCAGGATCCATTTATAGCTTTAAGCAGAGGTATGAAAAAGCTTATGGTGCGGGGAGAGTGACCCAGTAGAGGCCAGTGAAGAGGCTGGGCCAAGAGCTATCACTCGATCCCTGCAAGCACAACTAGGTGAGTACACACACACACACACATATATATACACACACACATGATACTGAAAGAGAGGGTACAAAGATGACAGGAGAAACGAGAGGCAATGAAGATGAGCAGAACCCAGACTCAGGTGGAAGGGCAAATGCACCGTCTAGAAACACCCGCAGAAGGACTCCAACCACGACATCCCCCAATGCAACTATACGATCTAAACCGAAACCCACACACTGTTCCTTCTGTCCCCACCCCCCCACGTCACAAACCCCACCCCTACAGCAACCCCCTATGGGCACTCTGCCCCCACCCTCCTCATCACAAACCCCACCCACATGGCAAGCCCCCATAGGCCCCCTCCAGGGCACCTGCTCCCCAACCCCAATATTCTCCCAGGATCACAGTGATAGAAAAGAAGTCGAAAGTTTGGAAAACAAACGTGGATGGAATAATGAATAAATATGAGGAGTGGCATGAAAGAATCAGTGAGAAGTCCCCAGACATCATAGCAGTGACAGAAACGAAACTCACTGAGATAATAACGGACGCAATCTTCCCACCGGGATATCAGATCCCGAGGAAAGATAGAAGGAGCAGAGGGGGGAGGGATTGCACTGCTCATAAAAAAACTGATGGGGATTCGAGGAAATGGAAGGCACAGACAAGATTGGAGAAAGGGATTACATAGTAGGCACACTTCAGACTGGGGAGCACAAGGTAGTCATTGCAGTGATACATAACCCACCACACAACTACAGGAGGCCAAGAGAGGAATACGAACAGAACAACAGAGCGATGGTGGACATACTGGCTGAGCTCACTTGAACAGAGCAAAGTTACTGGTCATGGGCGATTTCAACCACAGGGAGATAGACTGGGAAAACCTGGAGCCACAAGGGGGTCCCGAGACACAGTGAGCCAAGATGATGGATGTAGTACTGGAAAACTTCATGCATCAGCATGTCAGGGACACTACCAGAGAGAGAGGGGAGGATGAACCAGCAAGACTGGGCCTTTTGTTCACCATGAGCAGTTCAGACATTGAGGACATCACATATTAGAGGCCCCTTGGAGCTAGTGATCACGTGGTTCTGAGCTTTGATTACTTAGTAGAGTTACAAGTGGAGAGGGTAACAGGAGTTGAATGGGAAAAGCCAAACTATAAAAGGGGGGACTACATAGGAATGAGGAATTTCCTGCAGGAGGATCAGTGGGACATAGAACTGGTAGAAAGTCAGTAAACGAACTGATGGAATACGTAACAACAAAATGCAGTGAGGCAGAAGAAAGGTTTGTTCCCAAGTGAAACAGAAACAATGGGAAGATCAAAGCGAATCCTCGGTTTACCAGAAGGTGTAGGCGGGCAAAAACTAAGTGCAACAGAGAATGGAAAGGGTAGAGAAGGCAAAGGACCCAGGAAAATAAGGAGATTAGTCGAAGAGCCAGAAACGAGTATGCACAGATAAGGAGGGAGGCCCAGTGACAGTACGAAAATGACAAAGCATCGAAAGTCAAGTCTGACCCGAAACTGCTGTATGGCCATATTAGGAGGAAGACACTAGTCAAAGACCAGGTGATCAGACTGAAGAAAGAAGGTGGGGAACTCACAAGAAACGATCAAGAGCTATGTGAGGAGCTCAGCACAAGATTTATGGAGGTATTTACAGTGGAGACAGGAAGGACTCTTGGAAGACAGAACAGAGGTGGACACCAACAAGGAATATACCAACAAGTGTTTAAGGACATACACACAACTGAGGAGGAAGTGAAGAAGGTACTAAGTGACCTTGATACCTCAAAGGCAATAGGACAGAACATCTCCCCATGGGTCCTTAGAGAGGGAGTAGAAACGCTGTATGTGCCACTAACCACAATCTTCAACACATGGCTTGAAACTGGCAACTTCCTGAAGTATGGAAGACGGCAAATGTAGTTCCCCTTTTTAAAAAAAAGGAGACAGAAAAGACGCACTAAACTACAGACCAGTGTCACTGACGTGTATAATATGCAATGTCATGGAGAAGATTATCAGGAGGAGAGTGGTGGAGCACCTGGAATGGAACAAGATTATAAACGACAACCAGCACGGATTCATGGAAGGCAAATCCTGTGTCACAAACCTTCTGGAGTTTTATGATAAAGTAACAGAGGTAAGACACGAGAGAAAGGGGTGGGCTGATTGCATTTTCTTGGACTGCAAGAAGGCCTTTGACACAGGTTCCTCACAAGAGATTAGTGCAGAAGCTAGACCATCAGGCGCGTATAACGGGAAGGGCACTGCAATGGATCAGAGAATACCTGACAGGGAGGCAACAGCGAGTCATGGTACGTGATGAGGTATCACAGTGGGTACCTGTGACGAGCGGGGTCCCACAGGGGTCGGTCCTAGGGCCAGTGCTATTTTTGGTATATGTGAATGACATAATGGAAGGGATAGACTCAGAAGTGTCCTTGTTCGCAGATGTGAAGTTAATGAGGAGAATTAACCCAGATAAGGATCAGGCAGGACTTCAGAGACCTGGACAGGCTAGACACATGGTCCAGCAACTGGCTTCTCTAATTAAACCCCGCCAAATGCAAAGTCATGAAGATTGGGGAAGGGCAAAGAAGACTGCAGACAGAGTTTAGGCTAGGTGGCCAAAGAGTGCAAACCTCGCTCAAGTAGAAACATCTTGGGGTGAGTATAACACCGAGCACGTCTCCGGAAGCACACATCAACCAAATAACTGCTGCATAATATGGGCGCCTGGCAAACCTGAGAATAGCATCCCTATGCCTTAGTAAGGAATCGTTCAAGACACTGTACACCGTGTACGTCAGGTCCACAGTGGAGTATGCAGCACCAGTTTGGAAACCACAACGGGTCAAGCACGTCAAGAAATCAGAGAAAGTGCAAAGGTTTGCAACAAGGTTAGTTCCAGAGCTAAGGGGAATGTCTTACTAAGAAAGGTGGAGAGAAATCGGCCTGACGACACTGAAGGACAAGAGGGTTAGAGGAAACATAATAACGACATACAAAATACTGCGTGGAACTGACAAGGTGGACAGAGACAGGATGTTCCAGAGAGAGGACACAGAAACAAAGAGTCACACTTGGACGTTGAAGACTCAGATGAGTCAAAGGGATGTTAGGAAGTATTTCTTCAGTCATAGAGTAGTCAGGAAGTGGAATAGTCTAGCAAATGATGTAGTGGTGGCAGGAACCATACATAGCTTGAAGACGAGGTATGATACAGCTCATGGAGCAAGGCGAGAGAGGACCTAGTAGCGTTCAGTGAAGAGGCGGGGGCAGGAGCTGAGTCTCGACCCCTCCAACCACAATTAGGTGAGCACAATTAGGCGAGTACATACACGCACACATACAACAAGCCTAGTGTCTACTCGACATGTGCCTCGGACAAAAATGGTAACTAACATACACTCAAGCACCAGCAGGGAAGGACTCACTAAATTTTTTCAAGAGCAAACTTTAACAGTGACATAGAGAGAGAGAAAGAGAGAGAGAGAGAGAGAGAGAGAGAGAGAGAGAGAGAGAGAGAGAGAGAGAGAGAGAGAGAGAGAGAGAGAGAGAGAGAACACGCTATGATCAACAATCACCTGCTAATGCTCAGAATTTAGTACAGTGGCGCATCTGTAATTATACTCCCTTAAAAGTCCTTTTACCAGGGAGACTAAATTGTTGGCAGCGAGGGAAGGAGGAGGGAGAGAGGGAAGGAAGGAGGGAGAGTGGGAGGGAGGCGATTACGGTGGAGGGGGAAGGAAAGACGAGATAGAGGAAAAAGAGGAGAAGACAAATAAGTAGAAGACCAGGAGAATGAGAAAGAGAAAATAGAGAGAAACGAAGAAAACAGGACTCCAGGTAAGTGCAGAGCGGCCGCGAAGTTCTGACGTATTATTATTATTATAATCAAGGGGAAGCGCTAAACCCGGAGGATTATACCGCGCCTGGGGGGGGGGGGCTGTGGAAGGCATTCAGGCTTAATTCGGGGAACTGGAGCACAGATCCAATTTCCTAAATCAAGAGCCCCTCACCAACATCAAGGAACCTTCCTTGAGGGGAAGTTCTGACGTAGCAAAACGTAAACAATAACTGTATGTTGGGTGAAAGGTCGTGAGTGCAACATATATGATATTTTAGTGTGGCAACGTTTCGCTCCCCAGAAGCTTTGTCAAGCTCTTATAAAAAATACAATGTCACAGAGATTATATATAAGTAACAATGTGAGGTTAAAGAACATTAGCACTGCAGTATGTCTGCTAGCCTGTGTTATAGGCTGTAATAGTAGTAGTAGTAGTAGTAGGAGTAGTAAAAGTAATAGTAGTATTAGTAGTAATAGGAGTAGTAATACGAGTAGTAATAGTAGTAGTGGAGGTAACTTTTGGTTGCTCTGTGATGATGGGTTTATTGTTTTGAGGAAACGTTTGTTAGGCTTCAAAAAATGATGAAGTAGCCTTTACTTCGTTTAAATTGTCTAAAATAACGATTAAAGATGACTCGTGGTATATAAGTCTGCGGAAAATTGGTTCTTTGATCTCTAGGCGGTCGTCGTTAAGTGGTTGGTGGAGGTCCCGTCCTGTTCACATGCCTTGTTCCAGTTGTTGTTTCTTGATGCACTGATGTGTTCACTGAGACGTGTTCCCAGGCTTCGTGTTGTTTCGCCGCTGTATACCTTGTTGCAGCCTCCGCAAGGGATTATGTAAACTCCTGCACTGACTTCGGTCTTGGTCAAGTCTTTGATGGTGCTGGTCGCGACAGCGACTCTTAATGTAAAAGATATTCAAGGCAACCTGGTTGTTGAGAAGGATTTTAACTTTCTCTGAAGTGATGTTAGTGCGTGGAGAATTGATAATTACCTAGAGAGAGTTCCGGGGGTCAACGCCCCCGCGGCCCGGTCTGTGACCAGGCCTCCTGGTGGATCAGAGCCTGATCAACCAGGCTGTTGCTGCTGGCTGCACGCAAACCGACGTACGAGCCACAGCCCGGCTGATCAGGAACTGACTTTAGGTGCTTGTCCAGTGCCAGCTTGAAGACTGCCAGGGGTCTGTTGGTAATCCCCCTTATGTGTGCTGGAGGTGTTTTTTCTTACAGTCCTCGATGAAAAAATAGGAGACAAATATAGCTCGGGGAAAGTTAGGTGTGTGTATATACACACTCTTCATCAAGAAACTTGGGCTGCAAATTCGGTGTGTTTCTAGGAAAAATCCGAAGATGATGCCTTGTTTGGTCTTTTATCCTGTCTGGAACACAAGTGTGTGAGACAATGTTTGTTTGTAGTCTTCCTGAAAACTTGGAATTTTAGCAATGTTATCTACTTTGTGAATAAGAACGTTGAGGATTTTGAACCTGTTATGGACCGCTTCTCCAAGTGTGAATTGTATGTGTGTATGCACGTATACGAGTATGTAACCCTTTGTGTATGCATGCTTGTACGAATGTATACTCATGTATGTGTATATAAATGCATATGTATACACGAACATAAGTATATTTGAGCATATAAGCTAACAAATTTGTACTCACCTGCGTGTCGTGGCAGGGGTCGAGTTCTAGCCCCTGGTTAAGCCTCTCAACTTGCTACTTGCCAGATTCACTACCTAACCTCGTGGGCCCTATCGTATACCTGGTCTTAAAACTATGTATGAAGTCTGCCTACACCACCTATTCATCGAGGTCACTCAACTTCCTGACCACTATTACACTGAAGAAATATTTCCAGACATCTCTGTATCTCGAAATTCCAACTATGCCCCTGATTATTTATCTCTTGCTTCTCAAACTATCTGTACTTGTTTACCCAATCAATTCCCAGGACTATTTTGTATGCTGTTATCATGCCTCCCCCGTATCATCAGTCCTGCAATGGGGTTAGAATCAGTTCTGTTAGCGTCTCCTCGTGCCTCACACACCTTAACTCAAGAACAAGACCCGTTATATACTTCTCCATTTTCGCTAGTTTGTTAACATGTTTTTTTCTGATGTGGGTTCCATACTGATGCTACATACTCAAAGATGATCCTGATATTTTGCATAAAGGGCCAGGAATGACTCTTCCTTGGGGTTTTTGAAGCCGCCCTTTGCACACACGTGTGTGTGTCGTGTATGTGTGTGTGTGTGTGTGTGTGTGTGTGTGTGTGTGTGTGTGTGTGTGTGTGTGTGTGTGTGTGTGTGTGTGTGTGTGTGTGTGTGTGTGTGTGTGTGTGTGTGTGTGTGAGTGTGTGTGTGTGTGTGTGTGTGTGTGTGTGTGAGTGTGTGTGTGTGTGTGTGTGTGTGTGTGTGTGTACTCACCTAGTTGTATTCACCTAGTTGTGGTTACAGGGGTCGATTCATAGCTCCTGGCCCTTCCTCTTTACTGGCCGCTACTGGGTCACTCTCCATGCACCATGAGCATTATCATACCTCTGCTTAAAGCTATGAATGGATCCTGCCTCCACTACATCGTGTGTGTGTGTGTGTGTGTGTGTGTGTGTGTGTGTGTGTGTGTGTGTGTGTGTGTGTGTGTGTGTGTGTGTGTGTGTGAGTGTGTGTGTGTGTGTGTGTGTACTCACCTAGTTGTATTCACCTAGTTGTGGTTACAGGGGTCGAGTCATAGCTCCTGGCCCTTCCTCTTTACTGGCCGCTACTGGGTCACTCTCCATGCACCATGAGCATTATCATACCTCTGCTTAAAGCTATGAATGGATCCTGCCTCCACTACATCGTGTGTGTGTGTGTGTGTGTGTGTGTGTGTGTGTGTACTCACCTAATTGTACTCACCTAATTGTGGTTACAGGGGTCGAGACTCAGCTCCTGGCCCCGCCTCTTCACTGATCGCTACTGGATCCTCTCTCTCTCTGCTTCCTGAGCTTTGTCATACCTCTTCTTAAAACTATGTATGGTTCCTGCCTCCACTACTTCACTTGCTAGGCTATTCCACTTGCTGACAACTCTATGACTGAAGAAATACTTCCTAACGTCCCTGTGACTCGTCTGAGTCTTCAGCTTCCAGTTGTGACCCCTTGTCCCTGTGTCCCCTCTCTGGAACATCCTATCTCTGTCCACCTTGTCTATTCCCCGCAGTATCTTGTATGTCGTTATCATGTCTCCCCTGACCCTTCTGTCCTCCAGTGTCGTCAGTCCGATTTCCCTTAACCTTTCCTCGTACGACATTCCCTTGAGCTCTGGGACTAGCCTTGTTGCAAACCTTTGTACTTTCTCTAACTTCTTGACGTGCTTGACCAGGTGTGGGTTCCAGACTGGTGCTGCATACTCCAGTATGGGCCTAACATACACAGTGTACAGTGTCTTGAACGATTCCTTATTAAGGTATCGGAACGCTATTCTCAGGTTTGCCAGGCGCCCGTATGCTGCAGCGGTTATTTGGTTGATGTGTGCCTCCGGTGATGTGCTCGGTGTTATGGTCACCCCAAGGTCTTTCTCCCTGAGTGAGGTCTGTAGTCTTTGTCCACCTAGCCTATACTCTGTCTGCGGTCTTCTTTGCCCCTCCCCAATCTTCATGACTTTGCATTTGGCTGGATTGAATTCGAGAAGCCAGTTACTGGACCACATGTCCAGCCTCTCCAGGTCTCTTTGCAGTCCTGCCTCATCCTCGTCCGATTTAATTCTTCTCATCAACTTCACGTCATCTGCGAACAGGGACACTTCAGAGTCTATTCCTTCCATCATGTCGTTCACATATATCAAAAATAGCACTGGTCCTAGAACTGACCCCTGTGGGACCCCGCTCGTAACAGGAGCCCACTGTGATACCTCTTCACGTACCATGACTCGTTGCTGCCTCCCTGTCAGGTATTCCCTTATCCATTGCAGTGCCCTTCCTTTTACGTGTGCCTGATCATCCAGCTTCTGCACTAATCTCTTGTGGGGAACTGTGTCAAAGGCCTTCCTGCAGTCTAGGAAAACGCAATCTACCCAACCCTCTCTCTCGTGTCTTACTTCTGTTACCTTGTCATAAAACTCCAGGAGGTTTGTGATACAAGATTTGCCTTCCATGAACCCATGCTGGTTTTCATTTATAATCTTGTTCCTTTCCAGGTGTTCGACCACTCTCCTCCTGATAATCTTCTCCATGACTTTGCACACAATACATGTCAGAGACACAGGTCTGTAGTTTAGTGCCTCGTTTCTGTTTCCTTTCTTAAATATGGGGACTACATTAGCTGTCTTCCATTTCTCAGGTAGTTGCCCAGTTTCAAGGGATGTGTTGAAGATTGTGGTTAGAGGCACACACAGCATCTCTGCTCCTTCTCTAAGGACCCATGGGGAGATGTTGTCCGGTCCCATCGCCTTTGAGGTGTCAAGGTCACTTAAGAGCTTCTTCACCTCCTCCTCAGTTGTTCGTATGTCATCCAACACTTGTTGGTATATTCCCTCTTGATGTTCCCTTCTGTTCTGTCTTCCCACAGCCCTTCCTGTCTCTACTGTAAAAACTTCCTTAAATCTCCTGTTCAGCTCCTCACATACCTCCTGATCATTTCTTGTGAGTTCTCCACCTTCTGTCCTTAATCTGATCACCTGGTCTTTGACTGTTGTCTTCCTCCTGATGTGGCTATACAACAGTTTCGGGTCAGTCTTGATTCTCGATGCTATGTCATTTTCATACTGTCGCTGGGCCTCCCTCCTTACCTGTGCGTACTCATTCCTGGCTCTGCGACTGATCTCCCTATTTTCGTGTGTTCTCTGCCTTCTGTACTTTTTCCATTCTCTATTGCACTTTGTTTTTGCCTCCTTACACCGTCGGGTGAACCAGGGGCTTGATCTGGTCTTCCCGTTGTTACTGTTGCCCTTGGGAATGAACCTTTCCACTGCCTCCTTGCATTTTGTTGCTACATATTCCATCATTTCATTTACTGGCTTTCCTGCCAGTTCTCTGTCCCACTGGACCTCCCGCAGGAAGTTCTTCAACCCTATGTAGTCCCCTCTTTTATAGTCAGGCTTTTCCCATTCTACTCCTGTTATTCTCTCCACTTGCAGCTCTACTATGTATTCAAAGCACAGAACCACGTGGTCGCTAGCTCCTAGGGGACTCTCATACTTGATGTCCTCAATGTCTGAGCTGCCCAGGGTGAACACAAGGTCCAATCTTGCTGGTTCATCCTCCCCTCTCACTCTGGTAGTGTCCTTAACATGTTGGTGCATGAGGTTTTCCAGCACCACGTCCAACATCCTGGCTCTCCATGTTTCGGGACCCCCATGTGGCTCCAGGTTTTCCCAGTCAATCTCCCTGTGGTTGAAATCCCCCATAACCAGCAACTTTGCTCTGCTGGAGTGAGCCTGTGTGTGTGTGTGAGTGTGTGAGTGTGTGTGTGTGTGTGTGTGTGTGTGTGTGTGTGTGTGTGTGTGTGTGTGTGTGTGTGTGTGCGTTTGTGTGTGTATGTGTACTCACCTAGGTGTGGTTGCAGGGATCGAGTCACAGTTCCTGGTCACTACTAGGTCACTCTTACTGGTCCATTAACTTTTTCATACCTCTTCTTAAAGCTATGTATGAATCCTGCCTCCACTACATCACTTCTCAGACTATTCCACTTCCTGACAACTCTGTGACTGAAGAAATACTTCCTAACATCCCTGTGATTCATCTGAGTCTTCAACTTCCAATTGTGACCCCTTGTTGATATGTTCCATCTCTGGAAAATCCTGTCTTAGTCCACCTTGTCGATTCCTCTCAGTATTTTATATGTCGTTATCATATCCCCGCATCTCTCCTGTCCTAGAGTGTCGCCAGGTCGATTTCCCTTAACCTCTCCTTGTAATGCCGCTGGGCCTCCCTCCTTACCTGTGCATATTCATTTCTGGCTTTACGACTAATCTTATTTTCCTGGGTCCTTTTCCTTCTATACTTCTTCCATCCTCTAACAGACTTAGTTTTGGCTTCTCTAAACCTTTGGATGAACAAAGGGTTCGTCCTGGTCATCCTATTATTTTTGTTACCCTTGGGTACGGACCTCTCCTCTGCTTTCTTGCATTTTGTTGTCACATATTCCAACATTTCACTGACTTCCCCACCATTTCTCTGTCCCACTGAACCTCTTCCAGAAAATTCCTCATGCCTGTGTAGTCCCCTGTTTTGCAACAAAGTTTGGCTTCACTCATCCTTCCCTTCCTGCTTCCCTCTGCACTTGTAACTCTATATATTTGATGCTCAGGACCACGTGATCATTAGCTGTGAGGGACTTTTCATATGTGATGTCTCCAATATCTGAACTACAAGGTGAACACAAGGTTCAGTATTCCTGGTACATTCTCTCCTCTGTTTCTGGTAGTGTCTCTAACGTGTTGATGTATGAGACTTTCCAGTACTACCTCCATCATCTTAGCCCTCCACGTTTCTGGGCCCCCATCTGGCTCCAGGTTTTCCCAGTCAATTTCCTTACGATTGAAGTCACCTACAACTATTAGCTTTGCTCTGCCCACGTGGGTCCTTCTGGCCACTTCAGCCATTGTGCCAACCATTGCTCTGTTACTCTCATCATATTCTTGTCTTGGCCTCCTGCTATTCTGTGACGGGTTATATATCACTGCAATTATCACCTTGGGACCTAACGAGAAAATTATATCTCATTGTGTTTGTTTATTATTAAATTATTTTAAACCTAGGTAAAATATATTTAACTGGATTAGGCTAAAATAAATTGTGCTTCTAGTACTACGTTTAGGTAAGTTTTCTAAGGTTCTTTTGATAAAAATTATTAATTTTTACATTAACGAAAATGAAAAAATATATCTTTAAACTTACAAGAGAAAATTTTAGAAAAGACTTAATTTTAAAAGAGTTCTTGCTAACTGACCAATTTTACCTATTTGGCACGACACACACACACACACACACACACACACACACACACACACACACACACACACACACACACACACACACACACACGCATACACACACACCCAGAGATGGGACACAGCAGTTGAAGACACAGATGAATCACAGGGATGTTAGGAAGTACTTCTTCAGCCACAGAGTAGTCAGGAAGTTGAATAGTTTGGGAAGTGATGTAGTGGAGGCAGGATCCATACATAGCTTTAAGCAGAGGTATGATAAAGCTCACGTTTCAGGGAGAGTGACATAGTAGCGACCAGTGAAGAGGCGGGGCCAGGAGCTTGGAATTGACTCCTGCAACCTCAACTAGGTGAGTACAACTAGGTGAGTACACACACACATACACACACACATACACACACACAAACACACACACACAAGGACCAGGTGATAAGGCTGAGGAAAGAAGGTGGAGAACTCACAAGAAACGATCAAGAGGTATGTGAGGAGCTCAACACGAGATTTAAGGAAGTATTTACAGTAGAGACAGGAAGGACTCTGGGGGGACAGACCAGATGGGGACACCAACAAGGAATACACCAACAAGTGTTGGACGACATACATACAGATGAGGAGGAGGTGAAGAAACTGCAAAGGGACATCGATACCTCAAAGGCAATGGGACCGGACAACATCTCTCCATGGGTCCTTAGAGAGGGAGCAGATATGTTGTGCATACCACTTACCACAATCTTCAACACATCCCTGGAAACTGGGCAACTACCTGAGGTATGGAAGACAGCAAATGTAGTTCCCATTTTCAAAAAAGGAGACAGAAAAGAGGCACTAAACTATAGACCTGTGTCATTGACGTGTATAGTATGCAAAATTATGGAGAAGATTATCAGGAGGAGAGTGGTGGAGCACCTGGAACGGAACAGGAGTATAAATGCCAACCAGCACGGATTCACGGAAGGCAAATCCTGTGTCACAAACCTTCTGGAGTTTTATGATAAAATAACAGAAGTAAGACAAGAGAGAGAGGGGTGGGTTGATTGCATCTTCTTGGACTGCAAGAAGGCCTTTGACACAGTTCCTCACAAGAGATTAGTGCAGAAGCTAGAGCATCAGGCGCATATAACAGGAAGGGCACTGCAATGGATCAGAGAATACCTGACAGGGAGGCAACAACGAGTCATGGTACGTAATGATGTATCACAGTGGGCACCTGTGACGAGCGGGGTCCCACAGGGGTCGGTCCTAGGACCAGTGCTATTTTTGGTATATGTGAACGACATGACGGAAGGGTTAGACTCAGAAGTGTCCCTGTTTGCAGATGATGTGAAGTTAATGAGGAGAATTAAATCTGATGAGGACCAGGCAGGACTTCAAAGAGACCTGGACAGACTGGACACCTGGTCCAGCAAATGGCTTCTCGAATTTAATCCTGCCAAATGCAAAGTCATGAAGATAGGGGAAGGGCACAGAAGACCACAGACAGAGTATAGGCTAGGTGGCCAAAGACTGCAAACCTCACTCAAGGAGAAAGATCTTGGGGTGAGTATAACACCGAGCATGTCTCCGGAAGCACACATCAATCAGATAACTGCTGCAGCATATGGGCGCCTGGCAAACCTGAGAACAGCATTCCGACACCTTAGTAAGGAATCATTCAAGACACTGTACACCGTGTATGTCAGGCCCATACTGGAGTATGCAGCACCTGTTTGGAACCCGCACTTGATAAAGCACGTCAAGAAACTAGAGAAAGTACAAAGGTTTGCAACAAGGTTAGTTCCAGAGCTAAGGGGAATGTCCTATGAAGAAAGATTAAGGGAAATCGGCCTGACGACACTGGAGGACAGGAGGGTCAGGGGAGACATGATAAGGACATATAAAATACTGCGTGGAATAGACAAGGTGGACAAGGACAGGATGTTCCAGGGAGGGGACACAGAAACAAGAGGCCACAATTGGAAGTTGAAGACACAAATGAGTCAGAGAGATAGTAGGAAGTATTTCTTCAGTCATAGAGTTGTAAGGCAGTGGAATAGCCTAGAAAATGACGTAGTGGAGGCAGGAACCATACACAGTTTTAAGACGAGGTTTGATAAAGCTCATGGAGCGGGGAGAGATAGGGTCTAGTAGCAACCAGTGAAGAGGCGGGGCCAGGAGCTAGGACTCGACCCCTGCAACCACAAATAGGTGAGTACAAATAGGTGAGTACACACACACACACACACACACACACACACACATATATACATATATATATATATATATATATATATATATATATATATATATATATATATATATATATATAATATATACATATGTACATATCAATAACAACACCGCTCGAACCCATGTTGTACTGGCCCGCTATTGTGAGCGAGAACCACATGACGCCTTAACCCTCAGAACCACCTAATCCAAGAAAAACGAAGCACCCAGCCAAGCTAGGTGTCTTACTCTTGGTCCGAGGACATACGGAGGTGTGGGAGGTTTCAAGCTAATTTCATTCTTATCCCTGTTTGGTGTACTAGCCTCACGAGCAGTATCTATATATTATTGTAACCACGAACGAGTGATATTGATCAATAACAACACTGCGTTAGTCAAGGATTCGAACCCATGGGTTCGAATATATATATGTATATATATGTATATATATATACGTATATATATATATGTATATATATATATATATATATATATGTATATATATATATGTCGTGCCGAATATGTAAAACTGGTCAATTAGCAAGAACTCATTTAAAATTAAGTCCTTTCTAAAATTTTCTCTTATACGTTTAAAGATATATGTTTTTCTTTATTGTTAATGTAAAAAATTTAATTTTGCTCCAAAAGAATCTTAGAAAACTTACCTAACCTTATTATAACAAGAACAATTTATTTTAGCCTAACCCAACTAAATATATTTTAGATTTGTTTACAATAATTTAATCCTAAACAAACACAGTGAAATATTTTTTTTCGTTAGATTCAGAATGATTTTGGCGAAATTATTGCATACACAAATTTTCGCTTGTCCTATATGGCAAGATGAGCGTTGCTATTTAAGCGAAGATCGCAAGTTCTGCCTATTCGGAACGACATACATGCATTATCAAGGAACTTGATAATGTGAGTATCACGAAATGGAATTTCTCTATTCTTTATATATATATATATATATATATATATATATATATATATATATATATATATATATATATATATATATATATATATACATATATATATATACATACACACTTCATCCCAGGTACCTCAGCTCTCAACGACCCCATTAACGTCTTCTGAGCCACAATAGGGCCACACCGCACCTCTGTACTGACGTCAAGCCACACTGAAGCAACAACAACAACACCTAGAATTTAAGGTAAGTGTGTTCACATTACTTAACTTCCCTAGGTTATGTTAGGTTATGTTAGGTTAAATCATCTTGTATTATGCTATAGTAACATGCGCTAATGTTCTCATAACATCTGCTTGACTTTTAAAAGCATTGTACTATACTTACCTGGAGTATACCTGAAGGGGATTTAGGGAGTCAATGTCCCCGCACAGCCCGGTCCATGACCAGGCCTCGCGCTGGATCAGGGCCTGATGAACCACGCTGTTACTGCTGGCATACGAACCACAGCCCGGCTGGTCAGGTACTAACTTTAGGTTCCTATCCAGCACCTTCTTGAAGACAGCCAGGGGTCTATTTGTAATCCCTCTTATATATGCTGGGAGGCAGTTGAACAGTCTTAGGTCCCTGACACTTACTGTGTTGTCACTTAGCGTACTCTGTGTTGTCACTTAGCGTACTCTGTGTTGTCACTTAGTGTCCCTGCTTTTCATTGGGGGGATGTTGCTTCTCCTGCCAAGTCTTTTGCTTTCGTAGGGAGTGATTTCCTTGTGCGGATTTGGGGCTAATTCGCCTAGGATTTTCCAAGTGTATATTATCATGTATGTTTCTCGCCTGATTTTCAGGGAATACAAAACAAGGGACTTCAATCATTCCCAGTTTAAACAACAGGACGAGGCCTGAAACCGAGATTCTAGTCAGCTTGCCAGTAAGCCAGCTAAACTCTCGTCACTTTAGACTTCCACTCCATAATACACAAAAGTGTTGATATGTACAAACATATGTGCACACATACATATGCATATGCACTCACATGCATTTTTTTTTATTTTCTTCTCTTAGAATACTGTGACTGCCCTGTACTGTTCCTCTCACTGATAGAAATGGCTAACCTTATGAAGCATGGGGATAATTTCTCGGGTCGCATAGTGACCCGACAAAGGTAATTATTATTGTTATTATTATTATTATTATTATTATTATTATTATTATTATTATTGTTGTTGTTGTCACTGTATATATGTTAATACACTGGTAGTCTCTCGCTGAGGTAGGGTGACCTTAAAAAGAAGAAAGTCTGTCACCATCATTCACTCCATCACTGTGTAGCCAGAGGCACGTGGTTCCAAACAGAAATATCCCCACCCCTCTTTCAGAGTGCAGGCACTGTATTATCCACCTCCAAAACTCAAGTCCGGCTAACCAATTTTCGTTGAATTTCTTCATAAATGTCACCCTGCTTAAACTCCAACAGCATGTCAAGTCTTAAAAGAGCAACCTACCTTCACTCGTATCTAACACACACACACAAACACACACACACACACACACACACACACACACACACACACACACACACACACACACACAAACACACACACAAACACACCCACACACACACACACACACACACACACACACACACACACACACACACACACACACACACACACACACACACACACGCACACACACATACAAACTCAAACACACACACGCACACACACATACAAACTCAAACACACACACACATACACACACACGCACACACACACACACACACACACACACACACACACACACACACACACACACACACACACAAACACAAAGGAGACAGAAAAGAGGTACTGAACTATAGACCAGTGTCACTGACGTGTATAGTATGCAAAGTCATGGATAAGATTATCAGGAGGAGAGTGGTGGAGCACCTGGAATGGAACAAGATTATAAACGCCAACCAGCACGGATTCATGGAAGGCAAATCCTGTGTCACAAACCACCTGGAGTTTTATGATAAAGTAACAGAAGTAAGACAGGAGAGAGAAGGGTAGGTTGATTGCATCTTCTTGGACTGCAAGAAGGCCTTCGACACAGTTCCTCACAAGAGATTAGTGCAGAAGCTAGAGGATCAGGCGCATATAACAGGAAGGGCACTGCAATGGATCAGAGAACACCTGACAGGGAGGCAACAACGAGTCATGGTACGTGATGAGGTATCACAGTGGGCGCCTGTGACAAGCGGGGTCCCACAGGGGTCGGTCCTAGGACCAGTGCTATTTTTTGGTATATGAGAATGACATGATGGAAGGGTTAGACTCAGAAGTGTCCCTGTTTGCAGATGATGTAAAGTTAATGAGGAGAATTAAATCAAAAGAGGATCAGGCAGGACTTCAAAGAGACCTGGACAGACTGGACACCTGGTCCAGCAACTGGCTTCTCGACTTTAATCCCGCCAAATGCAAAGTCATGAAGATCGGGGAAGGGCACAGAAGACCGCAGACGGAGTATAGGCTAGGTGGCCAAAGACTGCAAACCTCACTCAAGGAGAAAGATCTTGGGGTGAGTATAACACCGAGCATATCTCCAGAAGCACACGTCAACCAGATAACTGCTGAAGCATATGGGCGCCTGGCAAACCTGAGAACAGCGTTCCGATACCTTAGTAAGGAATCGTCCAAGACACTGTACACCGTGTACGTCAGGCCCATACTGGAGTATGCGGCACCTGTTTGGAACCCGCACTTGGTCAAGCACGTCAAGAAATTAGAGAAAGTGCAAAGGTTTGTGACTAGGTTAGTTCCAGAGCTAAGGGGAATGTCCTATGAAAAAAGATTAAGGGAAATCGGCCTGACGACACTGGAGGACAGGAGGGTCAGGGGAGACATGATAACGACATATAAAATACTGCGTGGAATAGACAAGGTGGACAAAGACAGGATGTTCCAGGGAGGGGACACAGACACAAGAGGTCACAATTGGAAGTTGAAGACTCAGATGAATCAAAGGGATGTTAGAAAGTATTTCTAAAGTCATAGAGTTGTCAGGCAGTGGAATAGCCTAGAAGGTGACGTAGTGGAGGCGGGAATCATACATAGTTTTAAGACGAGGTATGATAAAGCTCATGGAGCAGGGAGAGAGAGGACCCACTAGCAACCAGTGAAGAGGCGGGGCCAGGAGATAAGACTCGACCCCTTCAACCACAAGTAGGTGAGTACACACACACAAGCCTGTTGAACCTTCAAGCCCTTCTCATTCAAAGCCTCCTTTACTTCCTCCTGCCAGCCTTGGATGACCTCTATCCCGTCTTCCCTCTCTTACAGATTTATAAACCCTCCAAGACATCCTCTTTATCGTGCTTGGCCGGGAAAATTCGGTATTAATTACGTGTTTTGGGGGCGTGTCATACTCTGTGCCCCGCGCGGCCAGCTTCCCGTTCTTTAGTTCCAACCAATCACAAGCCTTCCCTGAGTCTCTTCAGCTAAGTACAGTTCGCTTCTGCCGCCTTCCCATTGGTTGAGAGATCAAAATATAAACACTGGTGGCTTGGCTCCGCCCACACACGCATTTTTCCCTCCACCCTTACTAATCTACTCTTGGATTATACATTCTACAATGTCGGTAAGTACTGATTGTTGTGTTTAGTGCTTACATGAATAGTTTAGGCATATTTTGATATATACCTAAAGTCCGTGTGAAGCATAATATGAGTGTAGCATGCAGTTGAAAAAAGTGCAAGCATTTTATACCGAATTATTTCGGTCTTGCCCGAGTTTCCGGGAATGTCCAATTTTAGTCAAATAAATATTTATAAAAAAATTTCAATTGCATATATGAACTCTGTAGTGGTCTGGATCTATACAGGAGGTTTCTATTGTCCTTCCAGATCAATGAGAAGTTGTTTTATGGGGAGCAGTCCACCAGCAGGTCGAGGTATGTCTGCGTTTCTGAAGAGAGTGACTCAGAAGCAGAGGTAGATGAACCAGAATTGCTGGATAGTGGTGATGAATACTTGCCACCGGATGCACAGGTGTCAAGTGATGATGAGGAGGAAGAAAGGCCAGCCAAAAAACAGAAATTAGTGAAGAAAAAGTAAGGTATTACGATTGCAACTATTGCAGCCACTCGAAGAAATTGGTCACATCCTCATTCCAGTGTTCTGTATGCAAAGTAAATCTGGATAAAGAGTGATAGAAATTGCTTCAGCGACTACCATACCATCAATTAGCAATATAGAATAATTGGTCATCCAAATGAATCTCAGGAATATAGGGATTGAAAGTTGCATCCCTTTGCAATTTGTCATTGTTGAGATTTGCTTCCTTTTTATATTTTTGTAACAATTAAAAAATGTTTTGATTCAAGTTCCATTTATGTTTTTTATATTGTCTGTTTGTATATTAAATTTAAAAAATTGTTTTGGTGTGTTTTATTAACAATTGCAAGTTTGCAACATAAAATTTTTTAATCCCTTTGTCGGGCCCAGCCGAATATTTTCGGTCTTCGGAGATTAGCAATTGCTCGAAAACTAACCATCAGAAATCAATTTATATGGGATCAGTGACCTTGTATTGAGTTACTCTATCCACCATAGGGAGTTCAGTTCGAATTTCAAATTTTCGGACCCCTTGCACGATAAAGGGTATTAAATATCCAGTCCACCTCATAAATCCTCAGTCCTCTGGACGGCTGAAAAGTTATGTTTATGTGTCTGCCTAAATTAGTTTTCCTCCAAAGATTCATTGTTATTCCGTTCACAGCCTAATAATGTCTTTCAGACGGATTAAAATTTCCAACACCTTTTTATCGTAATAAGAGAAATGTTTATGTAACTATTCACAAGTGTGATCAAAGTTATATAACCCATTGCAGGTTTATTTCAGTGGGTCTGATAACTTGCAAAAGCCTCTTCTGGTTGCCTTCAGATAGTCAGAGAAAAAAATGATGTTATTAAATTCGACGAGGGGGGGGGGGAGCAGAAACAAGTCCTAAACTGTCTACATCTCGCCAGATGAAGTATTTATAGGTAAGTTGTAAGTTCATGTATATAACTTGATCAAGTTCGTCTGTAAGTGTCTTAGTATTACTGCAACCTAAGGTATCGTTTCTATCTTTCTCACTGGTAATGTAATGCCGTTGTGCATCTGATGGCCAGATTAACCTTAGTAGATGTAAGAGAACACACAGTGTAAGTCAGTACTCTCAGTGTCAGAGTCTACAGCATTAACAAGTCTTTCACACTGACTTCCTGTCCAGTCAGTGTATGTCAGCACATTCATTAAGCGTCGGTACATTCAGTGAACGTCGGTACATTCAGTGAACGTCGGTACATTCAGTGAACGTCGGTACATCCAGTGAACGTCGGTACATTCAGTGAACGTCAGCACACTGTCTCAGTGTCACGCAGCATCAACAAGTCTCTCACACTGACCTCATCTTGATCATGTCTTCAGAAACCTGCCACTATGACAAGTTTCTTTCAGAATCTCACAACTCTGCTGCCTCTTCCTTCCTTCATTCCTTCTTTCCTTCTTCCTTCATTTTCCTTCCTTCTTTACTCTTTGTGAACTTCTTGAACTAAGGTTCTCAATAGCTTCTCTAACTCATGTGTTTACAAACTTGATTTTTTTAAGTTTTCTTTCATTTTGTTAAGGGTGTATGTTAGTAGGAGTCATTAGTGTGTTTACATATGTTTTAATTCGTCTGTTAAGGAATGTTTTTTCTCGTGTGTTTACAAATGTTTTAAATGTCTGTTTTTATTATTATTAACACACTGGCCGATTCCCACCAAGGCAGGGTGGCTCGAAAAAGAAAAACTTTCACCATCATTCACTCCATCACTGTCTTGCCAGAAGGGTGCTTTACACTACAGTTTTTAAACTGCAACATTAACACCCCTCCTTCAGAGTGCAGGCACTGTACTTCCCATCTCCAGGACTCAAGTCCGACCTGCCGGTTTCCCTGAATCCCTTCATAAATGTTACTTTGCTCACACTCCAACAGCACATCAAGTATTAAAAACCATTTGTCTCCATTCACTCCTATTAAACACGCTCACGCATGCCTGCTGGAAGTCCAAGCCCCACGCACACAAAACCTCCTTTACCCCCTCCCTCCAACCTTTCCTAGGCCGACCCCTACCCCGCCTTCCTTCCACTACAGACTGATACACTCTTGAAGTCATTCTGTTTCGCTCCATTCTCTCTACATGTCCGAACCACCTCAACAACCCTTCCTCAGCCCTCTGGACAACAGTTTTGGTAATCCCGCACCTCCTCCTAACTTCCAAACTACGAATTCTCTGCATTATATTCGCATCACACATTGCCCTCAGACATGACATCCCCACTGCCTCCAGCCTTCTCCTCGCTGCAACATTCATCACCCATGCTTCACACCCATATAAGAGCATTGGTAAAACTATACTCTCATACATTCCCCTCTTTGCCTCCAAGGACAAAGTTTTTTGTCTCCACAGACTCCTAAGTGCACCGCTCACCCTTTTTCCCTCATCAATTCTATGATTCACCTCATCTTTCATAGACCCATCCGCTGACACGTCCACTCCCAAATATCTGAATACATTCACCTCCTCCATACTCTCTCCCTCCAATCTGATATCCAATCTTTCATCTCCTAATCTTTTTGTTATCCTCATAACCTTACTCTTTCCTGTATTCACTTTTAATTTTCTTCTTATGCATACCCTACCAAATTCATCCACCAACCTCTGCAACTTCTCTTCAGAATCTCCCAAGAGCACAGTGTCATCAGCAAAGAGCAACTGTGACAACTCCCACTTCATGTGTGATTCTTTATCTTTTAACTCCACGCCTCTTGCCAAGACCCTCGCATTTACTTCTCTTACAACCCCATCTATAAATATATTAAACAACCACGGTGACATCACACATCCTTGTTTAAGGCCTACTTTTACTGGGAAATAATCTCCCTCTTTCCTACATACTCTAACTTGAGCCTCACTATCCTCGTAAAAACTCTTCACTGCTTTCAGTAACCTACCTCCTACACCATACACCTGCAACATCTGCCACATTGCCCCCCCCTATCCACCCTGTCATACGCCTTTTCCAAATTCATAAATGCCACAAAAACCTCTTTAGCCTTATCTAAATAATGTTCACTTATACGTTTCACTGTAAGCACCTGGTCCACACACCCCTACCTTTCCTAAAGCCTCCTTGTTCATCTGCTATCCTATTCTCCATCTTACTCATAATTCTTTCAGTAAGAACTCTACCATACACTTTACCAGGTATACTCAACAGACTTATCCCCCTATAATTTCTGCACTCTCTTTTGTCCCCTTTGCCTTTTTACAAAGGAACTATGCATGCTCTCTGCCAATCCCTAGGTACCTTACCCTCTTCCATACATTTATTAAATAATTGCACCAACCACTCCAAAACTATATCCCCACCTGCTTTTAACATTTCTATCTTTATCCCATCAATCCCAGCTGCCTTACCCCCTTTCATTTTACCAACTGCCTCACGAACTTCCCCCCCACTCACAACTGGCTCTTCCTCACTCCTACAAGATGTTATTCCACCTTGTCCTATACACGAAATCACAGCTTCCCTATCTTCATCAACATTTAACAATTTCTCAAAATATTCCCTCCATCTTCCCAATACCTCTAACTCTCAATTTAATAACTCTCCTCTCCTATTTTTAACTGACAAATCCATTTGTTCTCTAGGCTTCCTTAACTTGTTAATCTCACTCCAAAACTTTTTCTTATTTTCGACAAAATTTGTTGATAACATCTCACCCACTCTCTCATTTGCTCTCTTTTTACATTGCTTAAACACTCTCTTAACCTCTCTCTTTTTCTCAATATACTCTTCCCTCCTTGCATCACTTCTACTTTGTAAAAACTTCTCATATGCTAATTTTTTCTCCCTTACTACTCTCTTTACATCATCATTCCACCAATCGCTCCTCTTCCCTCCTGCGCCCACTTTCCTGTAACCACAAACTTCTGCTGAACACTCTAACACTACATTTTTAAACCTACCCCATACCTCTTCGACCCCATTGCCTATGCTCTCATTAGCCCATCTATCCTCCAATAGCTGTTTATATCTTACCCTAACTGCCTCCTCTTTTAGTTTATAAACCTTCACCTCTCTCTTCCCTGATGCTTCTATTCTCCTTGTATCCCATCTACCTTTTACTCTCAGTGTAGCTACAACTAAAAAGTGATCTGATATATCTGTGGCCCCTCTATAAACATGTACATCCTGAAGTCTACTCAACAGTCTTTTATCTACCAATACATAATCCAACAAACTACTGTCATTTCGCCCTACATCATATCTTGTATACTTATTTATCCTCTTTTTCTTAAAATATGTATTACCTATAACTAAACCCCTTTCTATACAAAGTTCAATCAAAGGGCTCCCATTATCATTTACACCTGGCACCCCAAACTTACCTACCACACCCTCTCTAAAAGTTTCTCCTACTTTAGCATTCAGGTCCCCTACCACAATTACTCTCTCACTTGGTTCAAAGGCTCCTATACATTCACTTAACATCTCCCAAAATCTCTCTCTCTCCTCTACATTCCTCTCTTCTCCAGGGGCATACACGCTTATTATGACCCACTTTTCGCATCCAACCTTTACTCTAATCCACATAATTCTTGAATTTACACATTCATATTCTCTTTTCTCCTTCCATAACTGATCCTTCAACATTACTGCTACCCCTTCCTTAGCTCTAACTCTCTCAGATACTCCAGATTTAATCCCATTTATTTCCCCCCACCGAAACTCCCCTACCCCCTTCAGCTTTGTTTCGCCAGGACATCCAACTTCTTTTCATTCATAACATCAGCAATCATCTGTTTCTTGTCATCCGCACTACATCCACGCACATTTAAGCATCCCAGTTTTATAAAGTTTTTCTTCTTCTCTTTTTTAGTAAGTGTCTACAGGAGAAGGGGTTACTAGCCCATTGCTCCCGGCATTTTAGTCGCCTCATACGACACGCATGGCTTACAGAGGAAAGATTCATTTCTACTCCCCCATGGACAATAGAAGAAATAAAGAGGAACAAGAACTATTTAGAAAAAGGAGAAAAACCTAGATGTATGTATATATATATGCATGTGCGTGTCTGTGAAGTGTGACCAAAGTGTAAGTAGGAGTAGCAAGATATCCCTGTTATCTATATATAACAGAATCAGTCTCTCTCTCTCTCTCTCTCTCTCTCTCTCTCTCTCTCTCTCTCTCTCTCTCTCTCTCTCTCTCTCTCTCTCACTCTCTCTTCATCTACACACAAACAACATCACCAACAGCCTGACTGATCACGCTCCTTGCCGGGATAAGCTGACTGAAGCTCGAGCCTACAGCACTCCCAGGGGCTGAATGGCCCACACGGATCTAGCGCTTCCCATCAGTGACTATAAAAATAATAGTGTTCCCGTCCGGGAAACCTAGGTTGGTCAGCAACCCGCCAGACTGTTGTTGCTCGCCCACTGTGTTGTTGTATATCGCTGTTATCTTAGAAGGTACGACCGGTGCTGGGAGGAGTTGCAAGAGATTTTATGCTGAGGAAGTAATAGTGTTTGTTATCTTTAATGATAACCCCGCAGTGCCAGGATGTTACGTGTTACTGTAACACTGGTGTTATCATACACCAGTGTTACTGTAACACTGGTGTTATCATGCACCAGTGTTACTGTAACACTGGTATCATACACCAGTGTTACTGTAACACTGGTGTTATCATGCACCAGTGTTACTGTAACACTGGTGTTATCATACACCAGTGTTACTGTAACACTGGTGTTATCATACACCAGTGTTACTGTAACACTGGTGTTATCATGCACCAGTATTACTGTAACACTGGTGTTATCATACACCAATGTTACTGTAACACTGGTGTTATCATACACCAGTGTTACTGTAACACTGGTGTTATCATACACCAGTGTTACTGTAACACTGGTGTTATCATACACCAGTGTTACTGTAACACTGGTGTTATCATGCACCAGTGTTACTGTAACACTGGTGTTATCATGCACCAGTGTTACTGTAACACTGGTGTTATCATGCACCAGTGTTACTGTAACACTGGTGTTATCATGCACCAGTGTTACTGTAACACTGGTGTTATCATGCACCAGTGTTACTGTAACACTGGTGTTATCATACACCAGTGTTACTGTAACACTGGTGTTATCATACACCAGTGTTACTGTAACACTGGTGTTATCATACACCAGTGTTACTGTAACACTGGTGTTATCATACACCAATGTTACTGTAACACTGGTGTTATCATACACCAGTGTTACTGTAACACTGGTGTTATCATGCACCAGTGTTACTGTAACACTGGTGTTATCATGCACCAGTGTTACTGTAACACTGGTGTTATCATGCACCAGTGTTACTGTAACACTGGTGTTATCATGCACCAGTGTTACTGTAACACTGGTGTTATCATGCACCAGTGTTACTGTAACACTGGTGTTATCATACACCAGCGTTACTGTAACACTGGTGTTATCATACACCAGTGTTACTGTAACACTGGTGTTATCATGCACCAGTGTTACTGTAACACTGGTGTTATCATACACCAGTGTTACTGTAACACTGGTGTTATCATGCACCAGTGTTACTAACACTGGTGTTATCATGCACCAGTGTTACTGTAACACTGGTGTTATCATGCACCAGTGTTACTATGACACTGGTGTTATCGTGCACCAGTGTTACTGTAACACTGGTGTTATCATGCACAAGTGTTACTATGACACTGGTGTTATCATACACCAATGTTACTGTAACACTGGTGTTATCATGCAACAGTGTTACTGTAACACTGGTGTTATCATGCACCAGTGTTACTAACACTGGTGTTATCATGCACCAGTGTTACTGTAACACTGGTGTTATCATGCACCAGTGTTACTATGACACTGGTGTTATCGTGCACCAGTGTTACTGTAACACTGGTGTTATCATGCACGAGTGTTACTATGACACTGGTGTTATTATGCACCAGTGTTACTGTAACATCGGTGTTATCATGCTCGAGTGTTACTGTAACATCGGTGCTATCATACACCAGTGTTACTGTAACACCGGTGTTATCATACACCAGTGTTACTGTAACAGTGGTGTTGTCATGCACGAGTGTTACTGTAGCACCGGTGTTATCATACAAAAGTGTTACTGTAACACCGGTGTTATCATACACCTGTGTTACTGTAGCACCGGTGTTATCATACACCAGTGTTACTGTAACACTGGTGTTATCATACACCAGTGTTACTGTAACACCGGTGTTATCATACACCAGTGTTACTGTAACACTGGTGTTATCATGCACCAGTGTTACTGTAACACTGGTGTTATCATACACCAGTGTTACTGTAACACTGGTGTTATCATGCACCAGTGTTACTGTAACACTGGTGTTATCATACACCAGTGTTACTGTAACACTGGTGTTATCATACACCAGTGTTACTGTAACACTGGTGTTATCATGCACCAGTGTTACTGTAACACTGGTGTTATCATACACCAATGTTACTGTAACACTGGTGTTATCATGCACCAGTGTTACTGTAACACTGGTGTTATCATACACCAGTGTTACTGTAACACCGGTGTTATCATACACCAGTATTACTGTAACACAAGTGTTATCATAGACTAGTGTTACTGTAACACCGTGGTGTAAGGTAGAACAAGATGATGTAAGGTGGTGCAAGATGGTGTAAGATGGTGTAAGGTTGTGGAAGATGGTGTTAGGTGGATCTAGATAGTGTAAGGTGGTGCAAGATGGTTTAAGGTGGAACTAGATAGTGTAAGGTGGTGCAAGATGGTTTAAGGTGGAACTAGATAGTGTAAGGTGGTGCAAGATGGTTTAAGGTGGAACTAGATAGTGTAAGGTGGTGCAAGGTGGTGTAAGATAATGCAAGTTGGTGTAATGTGGTGCAAGATCGTGTCAGGTGGAACTAGACAGTGTAAGGTGGTGCAAGATGGTGTAAGGTGAAAAAAGATGGTGCAAGGTGGTGAAACAAGGTGTAAGGTGGCCCAAGATAGTGTAAGGTGGTGTACGATGATGTAAGATGGTGCAAGATGGTGTAAGGTGGTGCAAGATGGTGTTAGGTGGAACTAGATCGTGTAAGTTGGTGCAAGATGGTGTAAGGTAGTGCAAGATGGTGCAACATAGTGGAAGATGGCGTAAGGCTGTACAAGAAGGTGGATGATGATTTAAGGTAGTGTAAGGTTTTGCAAGGTTGTGTAAGAAGGTGTAAGGTGGTATAAGGCGGTGTAAAGGGGTATAAGGTGGTGTAAGGTGGTATAATTTGGCGTAAGGTGGAGTAAGGTGGTATAAGGTGGAATAAGGTGTGTAAGGTGGTGTAAGGCGGCGAAAGGTCTTACAAGGTGGTGTTTGGTGGTGTAAGGTGGTATAAGGTGGTATAAGGTGGTGTAAGGTAGTGTAAGGTGGTATAAGGTGGTATAAGGTGGTGTAAGGTGTAAGATGTTGCAAGATGGTGTAATGTGGTGTAAGGCGGCACAGTGAGGTCAAAAGTGTTGTAAAATTAGTGACCGGATCAGCAAGACGTCAGACACGACAGTAATGTTGACTGGTATATTTCACGCTCTTGTTGTTATACCTTTTTTTTTTTTTTTTTTACACAGGGTTTGACAAGGTTAAGGATCCCTAGCTTTATTGACAGCTATATTACAGGTTAAGGATTCCTAACTTTATTGGCAAGCTAAGAGCTGTTACCTACATCAGCTCATTTGAAAGCATTTTTATTGTTATGAGACATACAAGTACGGAACAGGATGAAGTTGGAGCCATCTGTGGGCCAGCATTTTCATTTGATCAACTGACTTTATCTCGTTGACATCATTATGCTGTACGAATGTGTTCCATACTCGAGTCATCCTGGGTATGTATGATCTCAGCTGGAGTGATGTTCTGGAGAAGGGTACAGCCAGAGTGAAGTTGCTGCTTTCTGCCCGTCTTGTGGCATAAAAGCTTGTTTCACGCTGTCCTCGAAGTGGATCCAAGTGTGGTATTTTGACAATATTGGCCTTGTACATAACAGTAAGGCCACCCACATCCCTCCTATGTTGAAGGCTCTGCTGAAATGACAGATCTATCCAGGATGGGTCCAGGCGAGAGATGAGACGTCTTGCTCTGTTCTCTACTCTGTCAAGCAGTCGCAGATGAGAGGGGGGGGGGCAGGCAAACCAAGAAAGTGGAGCATACTCAAGGTGTGAGCGTACTTGTGCCTCGTACAGGATCTTGCAACCCCTACTGTCAAGCAGATGCGAGATACGGCGAAGTGCTGTAAGCTTCCTGGCTGCCTTGTTTGCAAGATTTACAACATGGTTCTTCATGGTTAGTTTGGAGTCAAATTTCACCCCAAGGATATCAACTTCTTCTCCAGGGCACAGTGACACACACACACACACACACACACACACACACACACACACACACACACACACACACATACACACACACACACAGACACACACACACACACACACACACACACACACACACACACACACACGCAGATGTGGGGGCACAAGGTTCTGCAAACCTCAGCGTTTTTAAGGCGTGCATTAGCTGCTAGCAGCAACCAGTGGTAGTGACAACGTCAGTGAACAACCCTACGAGTGATAACCAAAGTTATTAGTTAAAAAAGACGAGAGGAAGCCTGAAATCATACAACAAAACTATCAAAGTGCCAATTCGTTAGAGGCCTAGTAGGCACCTGTTACCACATAGTTACAAATATACAAAGATCAAAGCGAGTGTGAAAGTAGGTGTTCAAGAATTACGAGAGGTTGGTTAACAAGTGAAATGGTGGGCACCATACAGTGAGAGTGAAAAAGTTAATAACTGTGAAAAGAAAAAAAAATATATAACTAGGGAAGGTGGCATGAGTAGGCCTTCTTGAAGCGGTGATGTCATAACAGGTTGTGTGCCATTATATATAAAAAGTGTAGCTCACCGAATGTGAAGTGTATTCTACCAAAAGTGAAAATTGAAAACATGAGGAATGCGGGAAGTATGAGCATAGATGGTTATAACTATCATGGGTGAAGGATTTTCAAAATAGTGTTAGGAGGCCTACGTGTACGACAACGGATCAGCAACTGGCAACTTGTCATCGCCCCGCTGCTACCACTGCAAGTATTTCTCACTTTATTGTGGTTGCATGTTGTCAGATTCTGGTCTCTGCACACTGGTCACTCACTCCTGCAAGCTATTACCAGAATAGATAAGGTGCAGATAAGTTTGATGAGGGCGTGAGGAGATGGAGGTGGATAGCTAGCGAGGGGTAACCGTCAGACACACGCACACACACACACACACACACACACACACACACACACACACACACACACACACACACACTAGCACAAGTGTAGACACTTGTAGAAGTTGAGAGGCTAAGTTTTAGAATTACTAGTATTACTATTGGTATTTTATTAGTAGTATGGATAAGTGTTAGAATTACTATTGGTATTTTGTTAGTAGTATAGATACTTAGAAGTGAGGAGCATTATTTTTGGGCACACACACACACACATACACACACACACACACACACACACACACACAGGGAGGGGACACAGAAACAAGAGGCCACAATTGGAAATTGAAGACACAAATGAGTCAGAGAGATAGTAGGAAGTATTTCTTCAGTCATAGAGTTGTAAGGCAGTGGAATAGCCTAGAAAATGACGTAGTGGAGGCAGGAACCATACACAGTTTTAAGACGAGGTTTGATAAAGCTCATGGGGCGGGGAGAGAGAGGGCCTAGTAGCAACCGGTGAAGAGGCGGGGCCAGGAGCTAGGACTCGACCCCTGCAACCACAAATAGGTGAGGTGGGTGGGTGAGTACACACACACACACACACACAGCCGTGTAAACGGTCCCCTCACAACCATTCACCCCCAACCAATCCACCCACTAGACATCCTGTCCCACTCTCCATCACTTTGTCCCCTCCCCATCTATCCAACTGTCCCCCCTCATAACTATCCCCTAGCCTCTCCCACACTCCCTTTCTCCTCCCTTCCTATACCCTCTTGTAACCCCTAAAACTCTCCTTGATGCTCCCCCCTCTCCCACCTCATATCCTTCTCTCCCCTGCCCTACCTCCAGGGCCGGATTACTGCATAGACAAACTAGGCATTTGCCTAGGGCCCCCTCGCATTTGGGGGGCCCCGTGGTCCAAGGGGTTCAGGGGCTCATCCAAGACTGCGCACATGGTGCAAGTGCAAAGGGGTCCCTACCTAAAAAGTTCAAGTGTTTGGAGAGTAAAATTGATTTTTAAAAATTAATCAAAACAAAAATAAATGAAATAAAATAAAATAAAAATAAATAAACCTAACCATAGATGGCAACACTCAACACGCCTTTGTTTACATCAGAACAGCTGTGTTTTCCCGCTAATGGGTGAGTATGGGAGATTCCTCTCCAATTTTCTGTAGTAATTACACGTTATCTAGACTTGTACTGTGACAAATTAACTGAAGTGTTGTTGATAGACATTGATGTGTATGGATAAATGTTTGTTTTCGCCTCTAAATGTTAAGGGAGGCACCTGATAGGGTTACTTGACTAGTAAAGACGCATGGACCAGTAAAGACGCATGGACCAGTAAAGACGCATTTTTGGTAAAAATACTATAAAGAAAAACCTAAAAACGCAAACTGACTTCCGTTTGTACGTTTTAAAAGCACTTTGTCCTGTCTTTAAGTCTTTATCATTTCAATAACAGATCTCAATTGATTGATGTTCTACATCACTTCCGTCGCAAATGCTTAGTTTTCAAGTTGCGACGGAAGTGATGTAGAACATCAATTAATTTACTACATATTTCCCCAGAAACACATAAGCCACATCAGAAAATCGTTGGTTGGGTGAAACTGAAAATTGTCCCTGCATTCTTTAATTCTCATGTCCTTATCTATGGTGGTAGGCCATATATCATGCAAAACATAATGATTAGTTTAGTTATGAAAATGGTAATATAAATACCATTGTGCATTGTTCTTGGACTCAGTATGATTTCTGTTTAAGTAAATTGGAGATCAAGGAGGATGAATTAGTAAAATATTCGTAGCCCAAATCACTAACCTAATCTATGGTAAAAGTTCTGTATATGACTCCTTTCTGGTAACGTTTTGAATTTTTAGATGCGCAGCCAGAGGAAAGGGGGCTACAAGGGCCATATCCCCCCAATTGACAGAAAAAAAAATAATAATAATTAAAAAATTAATAATAATTGATAATGAAAAATTTGTATTTGCATGATTACAGACAGTGATACATCCTCATTATGGCATCTCGTGAACGTGATGTTGGACGTTCTTATGCGAGTGGGTCACAGAAAAGAAAGAAGAAAATTCAAGAAGAAGAACAGAAAAAGAAAGATGTAGGAAGCTGCAGAAAGATCACAGACATGCTCACGAAAACAGTTTCTGATGTTACCAGTACAGTTGAATCTGCAGATACGTCAGATCATACAGGAAGCCCTCCCTCCATTATTTCTCAGCCAGCATCTACTTCTTTTGTGTCTCCTCTCAATGTCTCAACGGACATTTCATCCACAGGATTTGTCTTAAAAGATCCTGCCTCATGGCCAAATGTAATCCCAGATTCTCTACGTAATGCTTTCATTGCAGAAAACTTCAGTCAAACTCTGAACATTGACTTTAGGAAATCAGCAAGGATTTATGATGATGGAAGTCGTCGTTGTTTAAAGTCATCTATGTTTTATAGGAAGCTTGCAAATTCAGAAACTGTGAAAAGATCATGGATGGTATACTCTGAAAGCTCAGGAAAAGTGTACTGTTCAGCATGCAAGCTATTTTCTACCAAAGAAAATACCTTCACACAGGGGTTCAATGACTGGAAAAATTCCAAGCGTTTCGAGGAACATGAAAACAGCACCACTCACAGGAGCTGCATTTTAGCCAGTGTATTTCGTGCACAGAAAAAAGGCTTATTGGATTCTCATTTGGAAAATCAAACTGAAAAAGAGCGCACTTATTGGAGAAAAGTTCTAGAAAGAGTTGTTGCTGTTGTAAAATTCTTAGCTCTAAGAGGACTTGCTTTCCGTGGAGAAAATGAGGTTTTTGGTTCGGAAAACAATGGCAATTTCCTAGGGATCATAGAACTGTTAGCACAATTCGATCCATTCTTAGCAAATCATGTGTCACGCCTTGGGAATGCAGGAAGAGGCACTGTATCTTACATGTCATCTACTATATGCAATGAATTTATTGAACTGATGACTAAGAAGGTCCTCAATAACATCATAGCAGCTGTGAAAACTGCAAAATACTTTGCAATAAGTGTAGATTCAACACCAGATATTTCACATACAGATCAATTGACATTCATTGTTCGCTTTGTCGACTCCAGTGGTAAGCCTGTAGAGCGCTTTATAAAATTCATTCCTCTTTCAGGCCATGATGGAGAAACAATGATGAATGTAGTACTGGATACTCTGCTTGAACATGATCTCTCTATTATGGATTGCCGTGGCCAGAGCTACGACAATGCAAGTAACATGTCGGGTAAATATAATGGATTGCAAGCCCGTATCAAGCAAATCAACCCACTTGCTGAATATGTGCCCTGCTCAGCACATTCTCTTAATCTTGTTGGGTCATGTGCTGCGGAGTGTTGTGTCGCTGCAGTTTCATTTTTTGGACTTTTACAAGCACTCTTTAATTTTTTCTCTGCTTCAACGCATCGGTTGAGTATACTCAAGTCAACCATTCATGGAGATGTCATCAAATCATTATCAACAACTAGGTGGTCAGCGCAGCATGATGCAACACATGCTTTGAAAGACAGCTTTGCTGAAATACGTTCTGCTTTGATCCAAATAGCAGAGGATGAAGACCAGACAGCAACTACAAGAAGCGAAGCAGCCAGCTTAGCATCAAAATTGGAAGATTTTGAATTGGCCTTACTCTGTGTGCTTTGGGACTGTATACTGGAACGGTTAAATGCCACGAACAAGACACTTCAGAAAATTGAAATTGAAATGGCTACTTGTGCTAACCTCTATGCAGGCTTAGTGGAATTTGTAAGCTCACTTCGCAATGATGAAGCTTTTGAAATGTTTGAAGAGAAAGCTAAACTGCTGGTGAAAGACTACAGTTACCGGGCTGATCATCAGCGGTCAAGGAAGAGGAAACGCAATTTTGAAGAGCCAGGCAATGAAATTGTGTTGCTACCAAGGCAGAAATGTAAGACAGCTACATACTTCGTCATTCTGGATTCACTGATTACAGAATTGGTGAAAAGAAAAGAAATCTACCAGAATCTCAATGACAAGTTTGGATTTCTGTTCAAAATTACTACTATGCCAGATGCAGAATTGAGAGAAGCTGCATTAAAGTTGCAACAACACCTTTCAGCAGATGTTCAGGACACATTTGTTGAAGAAATAGTTCATTTTTCTGGGTATATGAATCAGATTAAAGCTCCACCTGAAAAATGTGCGCCCTCAGCTGCTTTGAAACATTTAAGAAATGCAGGTATCTCAGAAACCTTCCCTAATGTTGACATAGTGCATCGCCTTTACCTAACACTTCCAGCTACTAACTGTGAAGGAGAACGTTCATTTTCTGTTTTGAAAAGAGTGAAAAACCAGCTTCGTTCAACAATGAGCCAAGACAAATTGTGTAACCTAGCCTTGTTGACCATTGAGTCTGATCTAACAAGAAATATTGATTTTGAGAATATAATTGATGATTTTGCCAATATGAAATCCAGAAAAAAGTTTATTTAAGAAGTGCCTGTGAATATAAACAATTCTTTACTTTCTTGAGTTTATATGATTTGATAGTCTTATGCATGATGCAATGATAACAATAATGGTCAGTGATTTATAAAGGGAATAATAGTGCTGTAGTGGTTATGCTGAATATAATAGGTACATGATGTCACTACTTTAATAGCCTAATCTAGTAATACTATGCTGTCTTGAGTTTATTCTCTTTAAAATGCATGATTTAACAAGATAGTTATAATGGCTGTTGGTAAATGGTTTTGGTTGTCTTGATGTACTTTCCCTATTAAATTTAATCTAAATAGCCAGAATGTATTTAATTAGACCTTAAACAGGCTCACACCGACCCCCCCTCCCAAGCTGGAAGGGGTCGCTTCGCTTACCCGTAACTCAAAGGGGCCCCGCCAATCTGAATAGCCTAGGGCCCAGAGACTTCTTAATCCGGCCCTGCCTACCTCCCTACCCCTAACCCTACCTGCAACACCCATCCTCACAAAAACTTCGTTCTGTGGTACGAAGGGGCCAAAAACAAGGCCGAGAGCTGGAAAGAATGATTGGGAAGCAGAGCTCAAAAAAGGGAGGAAGACCGGGGAAAGAAGCTAGAGGAGCTTGGAAGGAGGATGGTGGAGGTGGTAGCTGCAGATAGAAGGTGGGAGCAACATGCCATAGTAGCAGAAGCCAAGAAACAGTGCTTAGAAGAGGAACTGAGTAATCTGAAACACCCTAAAGACAGAAATAACAGTACAGACATAACATCAGGAACTTCTACATAAAACACAGACAAGGGGACTTGAAGGAGCAAGGAAGCTATAATGTATGCAAAGGTCCAGTCAGACCCACACAGGGCCAAGGCAATGACAAGGAGCACAGTAGTAACAAATGAGAGGTTGGGAGACATTGAAGGAGCTAGGATATATGCACAGACTCTACCAGACTAATGCAGGAGCCAGGAACAGCTGAGTAGGAAAGACAGACCAATGAGCAATGGGGCCTCAGCTAGGGAAGGGATTGAAGGTAGGAACACTCCAAGGGAAGGAACGAAAACACTTCAGAGGATGCAATGGGAGACACAGTGGGAGGAAGAAAGGGAGAGATCAGTTTTTGTCTATGGGCCAGGAAGCCGACGAGGAAACCTACGAGGAAAGAAAACAGGAGGAGATAACAGCGATTGAAGGTATCATGAAGGCAATAGGCGATGGCTACATGACCTAGGTGGCAAATTTTCGGAGAATTCCGTGGTTTGCAAGGAGAAGGAAGCGGCCTCTCAAAGTAATTTTCAAGGCAGAATCAATGCGAACCATGATCCTGCAGGAGAAAGCACAGCTGAGAGACAAACTGGAATTCCAGAATGTGTACCTCGACCGAGACAGAATGCAAGAGGAAAGGAGGATACTGAAAAGAGAGTGCAAAAACGAAAGGAGGATTGGGAGGAAGGGACAAAGAGAAGCAGAATAACCAGACAGGTGAAAGGGCAAACACACCCCCAGAAACACCCGCAGAAGGACTCCAACCACGACAACCCCAAAGCAACTGAACAATCTAAGCCGACAATCACGCACCGATCCCTCTGTCCCCACCCACCACACCACAAACCCCAACCTTACAGCAACCCCCTACGGGAACTCTGCCCCCACCACAACCCCTCATGGGCTCCTGCCAGGGCTCCTGCTCTCCTAACCCCAATATCCTCTCAGAACCACAGTTTTGAAACAGAAGTTGAAGGTTTGGTACACGAATGGGGATGGAATAACAAATAAATGTGAGGAGTGGCATGAAAGAATCAATGAGAAGTCCCCAGACATCATAGCAGTCAGAGAAACGAAACTCATTGAGACAATAACAGATGCAATCTTCCCACTAGGGTATCATATTCTGAGGAAAGGCAGAAGGAGCAGAGGGGGAGGAGGAGTTGTACTGCTCGTGAAACACCGATGGAAATTTGAGGAAATGGGAGGCATGGACGAGATTAGAGAAAGAGAATACATAGTAGGTACATTTCAGTTTGGGGAGCAAAAGGAAGTCATTGCAATGATATATGCTCCACCACAGAACTGCAGGAAGGGAAAAACCAGATTATAAACAGGGGGATTACATAGGTTTGAGGTACTTCCTGTAAGAGGTTCAGTGGGACAGAGAACTGATAGGAAAGTCGTTAAATGAAATGAAAGAGTATGTAACTACAAAATGTAAGGAGGAAGAGGAAAGGTTTGTTTCCAAGGGCAGCAGAAATAATGGGAAGACCAGAACGAGCCCCTGGTTACCCGACGGTGTAAGGAGGCAAAAAACCAAGTACAATAGAGAATGGAAAAAGTACAGAAGGCGAGGAACACAAGAAAATAAGGACATTAGTCGAAGAGCCAGGAACGAGTATGCACAGGTAAGGAAGGAGGCCCAGCAACAGTATCAAAATAACATAGCATCGAAAGTCAAGTCTGACCAGAAACTGTTGTACAGCCACATCAGGAGGAAGGCAACAGTCAAAGACCAGGTGATCAGCCTGAGGAAAGAAGGTGCAGATCTCAAAAGTAACGAACACGAGGTATGCAAGGAGCTCAACATGAGATTTAAAAAAGTATTTACAGTAGAGACAGGAATGGCTCCGAGAAGACAGCACAGAGGGGAACACCAACAGGAAATATACCAACAGGTGCTGGATGACATACAAACAACGGAGGAGGAGTTGCAGAAGCTGCTAAGTGACCTCAATACCTCAAAGGCGAGGGGTCCAGACAACATCTCCCCGTGGGTCCTTAGAGAAGGAGCAGAGATGCTGTGAATGCCACTAACCACAATCTTCAAAACATCTTTCATACCTGAGGTATCCAAGACGGCAAATGTAGTCCCCATTTTTAAGGAGACAGAAAAAAGGCACGAAACTACAAACCAGTGTCTCTGACATGTATAGCATGCAAAGTCATGGAGAAGATTATCAGGAGGAGAGTGGTGGAGTACCTGGAACGAAACAAGATTATAAACAACAACCAGCACAGATTCATGGAAGACAAATCCTGTGTCACAAACCTTCTGGAGCTTTATGACAAGGTAACAGAAGTAAGACAAGAGAGAGAAGAGTGGGTTGATTGCATTTTTCTGGACTGCAGGAAGGCCTTCTACACAGTTCCTCACAGGAGATTAGTGCAGAAGCTGGAGGACCAGGCGCGTATAACAGGAAGGGCACTGCAATGGATCAGAGAATACCTGACAGGGAGGCAACAACGGGTCATGGTACAAGATGAGGTATCACAGTGGGCATGTGGCATGCAAAGAGTACGTAACCTTTATTCGGCGCATGTACACACCCTCATTTACAGGTTATCTCCCCCAACCAGCGAACCAGGAGACTGAGGGTTGACGATGGGGCCCCGTCGTTCAACCAGTACCCAGGTTCCAGCCAATGAGAAAATGGTTTTGGCAATCGCAGAGGTTATGTGGTACCACTCTCCTGTCTGCCCTTGTCATTACCATTCTAGAGCTGGTTCAAGCGCGGTCTGCTCTCTAGTGGCTTCTATTCTGCCTTGCTTACCGTGGAGTGCACTAATACCTATTGCTGTACATAGTGTACATACTTCTGTTCTAAATTGGCGAAGGATAATATAAGTCAAAAGTTTTCTGCTGTGTTTATTTTGCTCCCTTTACACCCAGGATAACAGGCCTTTGGGACTCCTGGGTTGTAATAGGGCGCCTGTGATGAGTGGGGTCCCACAGGGGTCAGTCCTAGGACCAGTGCTATTTTTGATATATGTGAATAACATGGTGGAAGGGATAGACTCTGAAGTGTCCCTGTTCGCAGATGATGTGAAATTAATGAGAAGGATTAAACTGGATGAGGATCAAGCAGGACTACAAAGAGACCTGGACAGGCTGGACACGTGGTCCAGCAACTGGTTTCTCGAATTCAACCCTGCCAAACGCAAAGTCATGAAGATTGAGGAAGGGCAAAGAAGACCGCAGACAGAGTATAGGCTAGGTGGACAAAGGCTGCAAACTTCACTCAAGGAGAAAGATCTTGGGGTGACCATAACACCGAGCACGTCTCCGGAGGCACACATCAACCAGATAACTGCTGCAGTATATGGGTGCCTGGAAACCTGAGAATAGCGTTCCGATACCTTAGGAATCGTTGAAGACACTGTACACTGTGTACGTCAGGCTCATACTGGAGTATGTATGCAACACCAGTTTGGAACCCGCACCTGGTCAAGCAAGTCAAGAAGTTAGAGAAAGTACAAAGGTTTGCAACAAGGCTAGTTCCGGAGCTCAGGGGTATGTCCTACGAAGAAAGGTTGAGGGAAATCAGACTGACGACACTGGAGGACAGGAGGGTCAGGGGAGACATGAAAACGACATACAAAATACTGCGTGGAATAGACAAGGTGGACAGAGACAGGATGTTCCTGAGAGAGGACACAGAAACAGGAGGTCAAAATTTTAAGTTGAAAACTCAGATGAGTCAAAGGATGTTAGGAAGTATTTCTTCAGTCATAGAGTTGTCAGGCAGTGGAATAGCCTAGAAAGTGACGTAGTGGAGGCAGGAACCATACACAGTTTTAAGACGAGGTTTGATAAAGCTCATGGAGCAGGGAGAGAGAGGACCCAGTAGTAACCAGTGAAGAGGCGGGGCCAGGAGCTAAGACTAGACCCCTACAACTAAAAATAGGTGAGTACAAATGGGTGAGTACACACACACACACACGCACACACACACACAAACAGATAAACAGGCTAATCGTAAATATATAACAGTGAGAACATATAATTATATTCCAGAGTAATTATACATGTTTATATGTCAGTGTAATTATATGTAAGTAATTGCCACAGTAATCAGATTCCCTAATTGTTATTTCTCCCACCAACTTTTCTGTTTTGTTTCGCTCATAACTCGAGAACGTTTCATCCAATCGGCTTTACATTTTCAACACTTGTGTAAGGTAACGAGGACCAAATTCTAGAAACAATTGGCATGTGTACGTGCACTATGACCACAGTTATTAAACACATTCCCAGCATCCCATAATGGCTGGGATAACTTACATAACCTTCAGTGGTGGAGCTTAAAACTTTCACACAAAAACAGTGACTGGAACCTCGACGAGAGTGAAGAGAGTCAAGTGTGTAAATGCATAGGTGTAGGTGTGTATCTGTAGGTGTGTAGGTGTGTAGGTGTGCATGTGTATGTGTGTAGGTGTGTAGGTGTGCATGTGTATGTGTAGGTGTAGGAGTGTAGGTGTAGGAGTGTACGTGTAAGTGTGTATGCGTAGGTGTGTGTAGGTGCGTATGTGTATGTGTAGGTGTGTAGGTGTGTATGTGTATACGTAGGTGTAGGTGTAGGTGTGTAGGTGTGCATGTGTATACGTAGATGTAGGTATAGGTGTGTAGGTGTGTATGTGTAGGTATAGGTGTAGGAGTGTCGGTGTGTATGTGTATGTGTGGGGGTAGGTGTGTAGGTGTGTATGTGTATGTGTGGGTGTATGTGTAGGTGTGTAGGTGTGTGTGTGTGTAGGTGTAGGTGTACTCACCTAGTTGTACTCACCTAGTTGAGGTTGCAGAAGTCGAGTCCTAGCTCTTGGCCCCGCCTCTTCACTGGTCGCTACTAGGTCACTCTCCCTGAACCGTGAGTTTTATTATACCTCTGCTTAAAGCTATGTATGGGTCCTGCCTCCACTACATAGCTTCCCAAACTATTCCACTTCCTGACTACTCTGTGGCTGAAGAAATACTTCCTAACATCTCTGTGATTCATCTGTGTCTTCAACTTCCAACTGTGTCCCCTTGTTGCTGTGTCCCATCTCTGGAACATCCTGTCTTTGTCCACCTTGTCAATTCCACTCAGTATTTTGTATGTACTTATCATGTCCCCCCCTATCTCTCCTGTCCTCCAGTGTCGTCAGGTCGATTTCCCTTAACCTCTCCTCGCAGAACATATCCCTTAGCTCCGGGACTAATCTTGTTGCAAACCTTTGCACTTTCTCTAGTTTCTGTACGTGCTTGGCTAGGTGTGGGTTCCAAACTGGTGCCGCATACTCCAATATGGGCCTAACGTACACGGTGTACAGGGTCCTGAACGATTCCTTATTAAGATGTCGGAATGTTGTTCTGAGGTTTGCTAGACGCCCATATGCTGCAGCAGTTATTAGGTTGATGTGTACCTCAGGAGATGTGCCTGGTGTTATACTCACCCCAAGATCTTTTTCCTTGAGTGAGGTTTGTAGTCTCTGGCCCCCTAGACTGTACTCCGTCTGCGGTCTTCTTTGCCCTTCCCCAATCTTCATGACTTTGCACTTGGTGGGGTTGAACTCCAGGAGCCAGTTGCTTGACCAGGTCTGCAGCCTGTCCAGATCCCTTTGTAGTTCTGCCTGGTCTACAATCGAATGAATTATTCTCATCAACTTCACGTCATCTGCAAACAGGGACACTTCGGAGTCTATTCCTTCCGCCATGTCGTTCACAAATACCAGAAGCAGCACTGGTCCTAGGACTGACACCTGTGGGACCCCGCTGGTCACAGGCGCCAACTCTGACACCTCGCCACGTACCATGACTAGCTGCTGTCTTCCTGACAACTATTCCCTGATCCACTGTTTACTTGGAGTTTACCTGGAGAGAGTTCCGGGGGTCAACGCCCCCGCGGCCCGGTCTGTGACCAGGCCTCCTGGTGGATCAGAGCCTGATCAACCAGGCTGTTGCTGCTGGCTGCACGCAAACCAACGTACGAGCCACAGCCCGGCTGATCAGGAACTGACTTTAGGTGCTTGTCCAGTGCCAGCTTGAAGACTGCCAGGGGTCTGTTGGTAATCCCCCTTATGTGTGCTGGGAGGCAATTGAACAGTCTCGGGCCCCTGACACTTATTGTATGGTCTGTAGTGCGTTCCCTGTTATCCCTGCTTGGTCCTCCAGTTTTTGCACTAATCCCTTGTGTGGAACTGTGTCCAACGCCTTCTTACAGTCCAAGAAAATGCAATATACCCACCTCTCTCTCTCTTGTCCTACTGCTGCCACCCTGTCATAGAGCTCCAGTAGGTTTGTGACAGAGGATTTCCCGTCCCTGAAACCATGTTGGCTGCTGTTGATGAGATCATTCCTTTCTTCTCCTGACAATCTTCTCCAAGACTTTGCATACTATACATGCCAGTGACACTGGTCTGTAGTTTAGTGCTTCATGTCCTTCGCCTTTTTTTAAAAATTGGGACTACATTTGCTGTCTTCGATGCCTCAGGCAATCTCCCTGTTTCGATAGATGTATTGAATATTGTTGTTAAGGGTACACATAGCGCCTCCTCTCCTCTTTACTTCATCCTCGGATGTGTGATGGGTGGAGACAGTGTGATGGTTGGAGACAGTGTGATGGGTGGAGACAGTGTGATGGGTGGAGACAGTGTGATGGTTGGAGACAGTGTGATGGGTGGAGACAGTGTGATGGGTGGAGACAGTGTGATGGGTGGAGACAGTGTGATGGGTGGAGACAGTGTGATGGGTGGAGACAGTGTGATGGGTGGAGACAGTGTGATGGGTGGAGACAGTGTGATGGGTGGAGACAGTGTGATGGGTGGAGACAGTGTGATGAGTGGAGACAGTGTGATGGGTGGAGACAGTGTGATGGGTGGAGACAGTGTGAAGGGTGGAGACAGTGTGATGGGTGGAGACAGTGTGATGGGTGGAGACAGTGTGATGGGTGGAGACAGTGTGATGGGTGGAGACAGTGTGATGGGTGGAGGCAGTGTGATGGGTGGAGACAGTGTGATGGGTGGAGACAGTGTGATGGGTGGAGACAGTGTGATGGGTGGAGACAGTGTGATGGGTGGAGACAGTGTGATGGGTGGAGACAGTGTGATGGGTGGAGATACTTATTATGGATGTGTAGAAGCCATTTTGCCAGGGCATTATTTTGCCCTGATACTTGCGAGGGACTCTTGTTCCAAGGAAGTGGATTTGTCTTCTCATTGCTTTCATCGAATTTAAAGGCCTTCTATTCCTCAGGCGGTATATGACCCCTACGGGTATAGTGCTTTCAACCTGACTGAAATATAACTTTAGTGAAGAACATCAATGTTCAACGGTTGATGCTGTGTATGTAATGGATGGAAGGGTTGATGGGTTTAGGTCGTGTAGGCACAAATTTTGTTGGATTCTGAGCAACAACTGGAAAATGCATCTTCTGGTCGGCTTCAAACTTTTAGTGTTGATGTGTTTTTTTTCCAGAATAAACAATCTGTTGATGTTATCTTATGTAAGTTATCTTGTGTAAGTTATCTTGTGTAAGTTATCTTGTGTAAGTTATCTTGTGTAAGTTATCTTGTGTAAGTTATCTTGTGTAAGTTATCTTGTGTATGTTATCTTGTGTAAGTTATCTTGTGTAAGTTATCTTGTGTAAGTTATCTTGTGTAAGTTATCTTGTGTAAGTTATCTTGTGTAAGTTATCTTGTGTAAGTTATCTTGTGTAAGTTTTATTATAAATAAGTCTCAGTGTTTGACTTTATTTAGTTATCTTAAGTTAAATTAACTTAATGTTCTTTTATGTGTCTATAACATCAGTCAGTCCTCAAGAACAGCCTTAAAAAGTTGTATGTTATGTACATTAATCTTAAATAAAACTTTGTGTGTGCTGTTATAACAGCTGGTCAGTCTTACGTAAAGTCTGAATTAATTTTGGCCACAATAGTTCCCATTTTTTTTAAAAAAACCTGGAAAAAATTAAATAACTCTTTTCATGTGATAATTTCTGAGTGTCGCATCTGATTAGCTTCAAGTTTTCCATCATGATAACTTAATAATACAACTTGTAAGCTGCTTCAATCTTGATGGTCTTGTGTAGTTTAGGATTTTGATCTTTTGGAACGTTTTAATTAGATTTGGGCTATGTTCTAATTTGCCATTTTTACTGAAAAAAATTGAATTTTAGTTTTCAAATAACGTATGAATGTCTCTTCTGATTCCCTTCAAATTATCAACACAAATATTAACTGTATTGTCAACTTATGCCGCACTCTGCACTATTCCAGTCTCGTGCACTGAGACACAAGAGACTGGGGTTGTGGAACGCTGGGATAATTTCTTGGCATCACACAGCCACTGAAATACATCTAGTTATATAAATATAATTATATAACAACTGTCAGTGTGACAGCAGCAGCAGCATCAGTAAAAGCAGCATCAACAGCATCGGCAGCAAAAACAGCAACAGCAACAAAAGCAGCAACAACAGCAGCATCAGCAGCAACAACAACAGCAGCATCAGCAGCTGCAACAACAGCGGCAACAGCAGCAGCAGCAACAGCAGCAACAGCAGCAACAACAGCAGCAATAGCGACATCAGCAACAGCAACAGCAGCAATAGCGACAACAGCAGCAGCAGCAACAGCAGCAACAGCGACAACAGCAACAGCAGCAGCAGCAACAGCAACAGCAGCAATTGCGACAACAGCAGCAGCAGCAGCAGCAGCAACAACAACAGCAGCAATAGCGACAACAGCAACAGCAGCAACAGCGACAACAGCAACAGCAGCAGCAGCAGCAACAGCAACAGCAGCAACAGCGACAACAGCAGCAGCAACAGCAACAGCAGCTGCAACAGCAACAGCAATAGCGACAACAACAGCAGCAGCAGCAGCAACAGCAGCAACAACAGCAGCAGCAGCAGCAACAACAGCAGCAATAGCGACAACAACAACAGCAGCAATAGCGACAACAGCAACAGCAGCAACAGCAGCGACAGCGACAACAGCAACAGCAGCAATAGCGACAACAGCAACAGCAGCAGCAGCAACAGCAACAGCAGCAATAGCGACAACAGCAACAGCAACAGCAGCAACAGCAACAGCAGCAATAGCGACAACAGCAGCAGCAACAACAACAACAACAGCAGCAACAGCGACAACAGCAGCAGCAGCAACAGCGACAACAGCAACAGCAGCAACAGCAACAACAACAGCAGCAATAGCGACAACAGCAACAGCAGCAGCAGCAGCAACAACAACAGCAGCAATAGCGACAACAGCAACAGCAACAGCAACAGCAGCAGCAGCAGCAGCGTTCATAAATGTCATCAAGGTAACTCGTCTCAAGTAATGAAATTAATTGTGATAATTACCTTAAATAATTCCTTTAAGCACATCCTTATATCAAAACTTTATTTTTGCTGTTGTTAATTTTATTATTATTATTATTGTAAACCGCTAAACCTGTAAGGGGTCACAGAGAGGCATGAGAATGGGAGGCAATCTGCTCTGAACCGTGGAAGTGTCAGGTAGCTCCGCTTCCCTTGAATCAAGAGCTCTTCAACAGCATCGAAGCACCACTACAGGCTGTATTTCATACAACAATACATTATCTTCCATCTACACACCGCTCCTCTGCTGCGAATAAAACATGTAAACACAAGCAAATGCAACAAGGTCAGTTAACAACCGTTAAACACAACAAGAACAGTTAACAACAAGATGTTTAGTCCACTGTAAAACATTTAAACATTAGGAGAGGAGAAGGTTGCCACTGGCCTGTAAACATGACAGCCTAAATCAAGATAAAACATGACCCACAAACACGAAGGTGTATTGATAAAACACACTAAACCTGGCTCCTGGGGAAATACAGAGAAAACAGGATGGTGGTAGTACTATGGGTGGTAGTAGTAGCAGTGTCAGTAGTAGTAGTAGTGGTAGTAGTAGTAGTAGTAATAGTGGTAGTAGTAATAGTGGTAGCAGCAGAAATAGTAGTAATAGTAATGCAAGTGGCAGTTGTAGTAGTAGCTGTAGTAGTAGCTGTAGTAGTAGTTGTAGTAGTAGCATTGATAGAAGTAGTAGTGGTGGCGATGGTGGTAGTAGTAGTAGTAATGGTGGTGGTGCTGGGGTAGTAGTGGTAGCGGTGGTGGTGTTGGTGGTGGTGGTGGGTAGTAGTAGTAGTAGTAGTAGTAGTAGTAGTAGTAGTGGTGGTTTTGGTTGGAGGTGATAGTGGTAGTAGTAATAGTAATAGAAGTAGTGGTGGTAGTGGTGATGGTGGTTGGTTGTGGCGGTGGTGGTGGTGGTTGGTGGTGGCGATGGTGGTGGGATAGTGGTGGTGGTTGGGTAGTGGTGGTAGTGGTGGCAGTGGTGGTAGTGGTGACAGTGGTGGTGGTGGTGACTGGTGGTAGTGATGATTGGTAGTGATGGTGGTAATAGTAACAGTAGTAGTAGTTGTGATGGTGGTGGTGGTGGGTAGTAGTAGTAATGGTGGTGGTTTTGGTTGGAGGTGATAGTGGTAGTAGTTGGTGTTGGTGGTGGTGGTGGGTAGTAGTAGTAGTAGTAGTAGTGGTGGTGGTGGTTTTGGTTGGAGGTGATAGTGGTAGTAGTAATAGTAATAGGTGATAGTGGTAGTAGTTGGTGGTGGTGGTGGGTAGTAGTAGTAGTAGTGGTGGTGGTTTTGGTTGGAGGTGATAGTGGTAGTAGTAATAGTAATAGAAGTAGTGGTGGTAGTGGTGATGGTGGTTGGTTGTGGTGGTGGTGGTGGTGGTGGTTGGTGGTGGCGCTGGTGGTGGGCTAGTGGTGGTGGTTGGGTAGTGGTGGTAGTGGTGGCAGTGGTGGTAGTGGTGATAGTGGTGGTGGTGGTGACTGGTAGTAGTGATGATTGGTAGTGATGGTGGTAATAGTAACAGTAGTAGTAGTTGTGATGGTGTTGGTGGTGGTCGTGGGTAGTAGTAGTAGTGGTGGTGGTTTTGGTTGGAGGTGATAGTGGTAGTAGTAATAGTAATAGAAGTAGTGGTGGTAGTGGTGATGGTGGTGACTGGTGGTAGTGATGATTGGTAGTGATGGTGGTAATAGTAACAGTAGTAGTAGTTGTGATGGTGTTGGTGGTGGTGGTGGGTAGTAGTAGTAGTGGTGGTGGTTTTGGTTGGAGGTGATAGTGGTAGTAGTAATAGTAATAGAAGTAGTGGTGGTAGTGGTGATGGTGGTTGGTTGTGGTGGTGGTGGTGGTGGTGGTGGTGGTGGTGGTGGTGGTGGTGGTTGGTGGTGGTGGTGGTGGTGGTGGTGGTTGGTGGTGGCGCTGGTGGTGGGATAGTGGTGGTGGTTGGGTAGTGGTGGTAGCGGTGGCAGTGGTGGTAGTGGTGGTAGTGGTGATAGTGATGGTGGTGGTGACTGGTAGTAGTGATGATTGGTAGTGATGGTGGTAATAGTAGTAGTAGTTGTGATGGTGGTGGGTGATAGTGGTAGTGGTGGTGGTGGTGGTTATTACTTGCGAACAGTAACAAGATAATATATCTAGACAAGTTACCTACACTAGCCAGTGTGTTGGCAGTAATAACACAACAGTAAACTTAAGTCACTGACACCACAAACCTCAACACTACTGATCAGAGTTCAGTAAAACCAGGAGAACAATGATATAGATAGTTGTATGTAAATAACTTTATTTACATATTAATTTAAGCAGGTTAAATATCTGAATCAACCATAAGCTCAATATATTGTTAAGATAATTGAACTGTGTCTTTCAAGAATTATTTTAAATATGCAATAAAGTGTTACTAAGGTGGACTGGGAAGCCACTTTGTTAGCACTGAGAGAGTGTTAGTAATCGCCTCCAAAATGACGAACACAATGTACACTGGAAGATTATTCACACATCAACTACAATTTGAATAATTATACACTGTAAAGTCACTTCACATATTTCTGTTATTCTCCTTCAGCACTTCTTCCTCCATTTGTATAAATGATTTAGAAAACCGACAAGTTGATAAAAGAGACACTTTCGTAATATTTTCGTATCTTTACAAGTTACTCATATATCATCTCTACAAACTTATCACCTTTTCCCTCACAAGTTCCCTGTTTCAACTTGTGGAACTTTCCGGTAACAATGGTTCAGTTTTAGCTTTGGATTCTTTATCATCAAACTTTCAGCTGCCCATCTTATTCTTGTGTATTAATTTCTAGTTCTCCTGCATGTCTCTCAGTTTTCTGCATTTTAATTTGTTCTGCATTTCTTCTCTAACATCTTGCTCCTCTCCTTTGCCCCTCTGCATTATAAGTTAAATCATGCACTCTCTTTTTCTCCTGCTTGTTTTCTTCCATTATCTGTAGTCCCATTATCTATTACTCATTCCTGTCGTCTATTCCTCTCTTCAAAAAGGTACTAAATTAGTAGCACCTGATCACCGACCTCTAATGATTTCCCCATATAATTAAGTTCAGGTATGTTATATTCGTCTTTGTGTGAAAACCAGATCACGTCTCGATGACTCATCTCCTTCCACTCAGTCTCACTGTTTCTGCTACAAGCATGTTCAGGAAACTCTTTATTACTCATTATATAGGCTTCACTCTCCTGTTCTCCAGGAGATCTATGATTTCTGAAGCAGCCATCTTGAAGAATGAGACACTTGTACAACATATAGGAATCTTTACTGAGGTATCATGTGTGTGAGTGTGTGCTCAGTTAATTGTGGTTGCAGGGTATGTTTCATAGCTCCTGGACCCGCCTCTTCACTGGTAGCCACTAGGTCCACTCTCTCCCTGCTCCATGAGCTTTATCATACCTCTTCTTGAAGCTATGTATGGCACCTGCCTCCACTAGTTCACTTTCCTGACTACTTTTCCACTTC